>NC_143033.1:52077500-52245000 GCF_057628025.1 Oncorhynchus mykiss
AGACAAAACAACAATTAAGTCATTCCAACAAGATAAATCATTCAAACGACTTAGTATCTTGAACAATTTAGTTTAAAAATAAAAATAAAAAACGTTTTATTTTTACTAAGTTGCTCAAACCAGATACTAACTAAATAATTCCTAGAGTCTAAGTTAATTTTTTTTTGTTGCCTTGGGCTTCAGGGCTCCCATAAGAAAGTTCAGTGAATCCTCCTCTTTTAACAGTGGCCATCAAAAAAGCTTTCAAAGGTGTTTTTTCTCTCGACTGCATTCATAATGTTATAGGCTACAATAACTGGGCATACATATTTCTCTCCCTATTCGGCACTCACAATTTGAATACACCTCGAGAGGAATATTATGTTCTCGCACAGAATGTGACAGGCTGAACATTTGAATAGGTCAACTATTCTACTATGGAGTTTTCTGACTCCGCTGTTGGTTACTCGTGTTGTTGGCTGTGGAAAATTTTGTGTGGACAACATTTGAAATGTTTTTAGCTCTGCCTGGCTCTCATTTGGATCATAAGTACCAGGTCCTGGACGAATTTAACCCCTGGGGCTTACTGGATCTCAGCTCATAATAAATACTGGAAAGGTCACTCACTACCCTATCCTGCTCTGGAATGGTTCAGAGCTGTGTTCTTGTCAACTCAAGTAACACCTAGAACATTTGAAAAAATATGACAAATTTGACCGGTGTGCTGCAGAGATGGAAGGGAGCAATCAGTCGGGCCTCCCTGTTGGGACCTCCTTAGGTGAAAGGGGTTGTGGGATGTATGTTCTAGCAGTGTGTTGTGAGGAATGAGTTAGGCCATGACAGAAATCTGGAAAGGTGAAGTCTGAGGCTTGGGTGGGTTCTCTCTGCATTATCTCAGCCTGGGGACGGTGTGTGTTTGTGCATGATCATGCCCTTTTATCCAGCTTCACCTGATTCACCTAAGCTGATGATATATTTCTACACAACAGTTTCACTGTGAGTTCATCCCAGCCCGAGGCCAATGTTAAGTTGAAAGAAATATGATACAGTATAAGCCTGTTTGTATTAATGCAAAATGTACTGTAGTATTTTCACTTGTATCAGTACACAAAGAGTACGGTAGTGTATTATTTACTCTCTAATTGGACTTGTGAATTGAAGATTTCCCCTACTGGAATCTGACTGGCCATAGACAACCATTGCTTGTACAAGCCAGATGCGCTTTCATGGAACTTCTTTCAGCTGAGCTCCAACAGCATTAGAACATGCCCCAGATGGAGGCATCTGCTGAGTAAACTTTTCCTGATTTTCTCAGTCAGAAACCTTTTACTGTGTCCTCCAAAGTAAGCTCCTACTGCACACGTTGTCCTCTGTCCTTTCAATATCAATGGTGGCAATAATGACATCATATTCTTTGTAGCGGTGGCAAGGCAGCAGTTTAGCAGCAGCTGCTAAATATAGGGGGAAACCTTGCCAATGGTCAGAACTGCAGGACTAACCCATGACTAGCAAAACTGGGAGTGGGAGGTCAGAAGAACTTGATGCGTGGGATGATGGTGCTGAATTCACAGTGCACACTATTCAGTTACTCAGCATTTCCACATCTACACACTAGTTCGGACATTTGGTAAATACCATTTAGTAATGGTAAGCTGCTCTCTAACCAAATATCTGCCTTTATCATGAATGTATCAAATTCCACAATTGCTTGACCTTTTTGCATAAAAAAAAAAAAGTTTTGTTTTTTTATCTGTTAAATTTGAAAAAGACTGCCACAGTCAGCTAAGAGCTAAGTAGTGCTTTAGCTCAAAGTCACTTCTGTTCCTCCTCCTCTCCCCTTTCTCATTGCATCTGTCATTGTCCCGGAATGATCTCTTTTTCTGGGAAGTGACTGTTTCCCTCCATTCCTCACAAAAAAATGATGTTGGACTCATCTGGAAAGGCTCAAGGGATTGGTTTTATTTAGATTAAAAAAACTATGATTTGCCAAAACATAGCATTTTCCACACATATAACTCTATCCATACATACTGCTCTCCTCTGTCAGTGTAAACAATTTGAAGCATAATGTAGGACTAGTGACAAATATTTTAAGAATGTTTAAAACTTTGTAAAAACCTGACACAATCACTTAGCAATTAGGCTAGTCTTATTCTTCTCCAGATGCTTAGTATGCTTCAAATGAGGTAGTTTTGACAGTTAGGTATCTATCATACTGTGTTTCAGCAGGTCGTTGGCGATAATCCAAAATTAGAGTTGGATTAAGGAGAAGCTGGGAGTACAGTGGTTCAGACGGAGTGTGAAGTGATCTGTGCTTAATTAGACAGCCCTGCGGGTAAACAGTCCTCACTGAGGAATGTTGTGGTGAAGCAGCTGGGGAGAGTTTAGACACTGTGCAATGCTGCTTCACGCCCTGTATAACCTCACTGTAAACTCTCTGAACTATGTCATGTGTGTCTATGTCAACAGTATTTGGGATTTTATACAGGAAAGAGAAAGCGGAAAAGGTTGTTTTGTCTTTGGTCGAAAGACTACTTCTATCAATCAAGTACTGTAATTTCTCTGTATGTGTGAGCCAGACAGGTTTACAGACTTCTTAACCAATAAGGAAGCAGATGTGACTGCTTTCTAATAATACACTCTGCCCTGTCCCCTAACCCATGACCCAGACATACAGTAGTTGGTAACCAGACCTTTTCCATTGAACATTTTAAGTCATTTAGCAGACACTCGTATCCAGAGCGACTTACAGGTGCAATTAATGTTAAGTGCCTTGCTCAAGGGCACATCGACAGATTTTTAACCTAGTCGGCTCGGGGTTTGAACCACCGACTTTTCGCTTACTGGCCCAATGCTCTTAACCGCTAGGCTACCCGCCGCCTTTTAGCAAGGAATTTGTGAGTCTTCTCCCAATGCTCTGCTACAGATGTAAGATCTTAATTTGAGTCAGTTTGCTACAGCAGGAAAATCATCCCTTAGCAACAGGAAATGTGAATCATACGGATTATAATGAACAAAAATTGTTATAGGGGTTGACCAAGTTTTCGTAAGGGGAAAATCAAGTCTGAGATTTCGACGTTGGACCTTTCCAACTCTTTTTAAACCTCAAATACACTGCAAGTTAAAAAATGTCCTGCGCTGCAAGAAAGTTCTCCTGCAACAGGGTGAACAAATGAAGATCCTATGATCAATGAAAAGACTGATTTATAGATTCACCCTATGAGTCATCATTTCTCATTAGTCATGTGGCGGCCCAGCCCTCGGTTTTGCTTTTGCAGCCATTTTTAGACTCGGATGAAAAACCACCAGGCCGCACAGGGCCTCCCAGCTGGTGGGTAATGGATAACAGAATAGTAAAAAGCCTGTTGGAAACTATGAACACACAGCACCGCAAGCTTTTTCATAATGAAGACATTGCCTGTTTTTAAAAAATAGTTTCAACATCACATTTCTGATAGTACAGTAGCCAGTGTGGATCATTAAAATGGATATGACCGACTGACTTGCCTGTCTTAATTGCCCATGAGAGGATACATAAAGTTGTATTGAATTAAATATAATGACTAATTGATGTGATTGTATGATGTCATTGCAGGTCTTTATCTACCAGTACAATGAGGAAACACCTGTCTCTCCCAGCCCTGGCTCTGGTTTGCTGCTGCTTCTGGGGCATTCAGGCTGAAGTCTACACCTCTATAGGTAAACCTACACTAACGTTCAAAAGTTTGGGGTCACATAGAAATGTCCTTGTTTTCCATGAAAACAGACATGAAATGAGTTGCAAAATGAATAGGAAATATATTCAAGATGTTGACAAGGTTATAAATAATGATTTTTTTTATTTATTTAAATAATAATTGTGTCCTTCAAACTGCTTTTGTCAAAGAATCCTCAATTTGTAGCAATTACAGCCTTGCAGACCTTTGGCATTCTCGTTGTCAATTTGTTGAGGTAATCTGAAGAGATTTCACCCCGTGCTTCCTGAAGCCCCTCCCACAAGTTGGATTGGCTTGATAGGCAAACTGCTCCCACAACAGCTCAATAGGGTTTAGATCCTGTGACTGCTGGCCACTCCATTATAGTCAGAATACCAGCTGACTGCTTCTTCCCTAAATAGTTATTGCATAGTTTGGTACTATTCTTTGGGTCATTGTCCTGTTGTAGGAGGAAATTGGCTCCAATTAAGCGCCATCCACAGCGTATGGCATGGCGTTGCAAAATGGAGTGATAGCCTTCCTTCTTCAAGATCCCTTTTACACTGTACAAATCTCCCACTTTAACACCACCACTAAAGCACCCCCAGACCATCATATTGCCTCCACCATGCTTGACAGATGGTGTTAAGCACTCCTCCAGGATCTTTTCATTTTTTCTGATGTTCTTTGTGATCCGAACACCTCAAACTTAGATTTGTCTGTCCATAACACTTTTTTCCTCTGTCCAGTGTCTGTGTTCTTTTGTCCGTCTTAATCTTGTCTTTTTATTGGTCTGTCTGAGATACGGCTTTTTCTTTGCAACTCTGCCTAGAAGGCCAGCATCCTGGAGTCGCCTCTTCACTGTTGACGTTGAGACTGGTGTTTTGCAGGTACCATTTAATGAAGCTGCCAGTTGAGTACTTCTGAGGTGTCTTTCTCAAACTAGACACTCTAGTACTTGTCTCAGTTGTCTCAGTTGTGCACCGGGGCCTCCCACTTCCCACTTCTCTTTCTATTCTGGTTAGGGCCAGTTTGTGCTGTTCTGTGAAGGGAGTAGTACACAACGTTGTACGAGATCTTCAGTTTCTTGGCAATTTCTTGCATGGAATAGCCTTCATTTCTCAGAACAAGAATAGACTGATGAGTTTCAGAAGAAAGTGCTTTTGTTTCTGGCCATTTTGAGCCTGTAATCGAACCCACAAATGCTGCTGCATCCAGATACTCAACTAGTCTCAAGAAGGCCAGTTTTATTGCTTCTTTAATCAGTACGACAGTTGTGCTAACATAATTGCAAAAGGGCTTTCTAATGATCAATTAGCCTTTTAAAATTATAAACTTGGATTAGCTAACACTACGTGCCATTGGAACACAGGAGTGATGGTTGCTGATAATGGGCCTCTGTACGCCTAATGTAGATATTCCATTAAAAGCCGTTTCCTGCTCACAATAATTATTTACAACATTAACAACATTAACAATGTCTACACTGATCAATGTGATGTTACTTTAATGGACAAAATGTGCTTTTCTTTCAAATACAAGGGCATTTCTAAGTGACCCCAAACTTTTGAATGGTAGTGTGTAATGTGTGTACCCACATTACGCCAACAGAGGCGTAATGGTTATACCATTACGCCTCTGTTGGTACCCTTTACCATTACACATCTATAAGTAGGCCTATACCATTACCCTTGTATATCTGACATGACACCAGTCAACCTTAGTTTCTGCATGCCCTAATTCCTGTCATAAATCATCTCATTTAGAATTCTTAAGTCTATAGGATATTGAATTCAGGATTCCTGCTTTTCCATGCATGTTGATAACGCTGTATTTGCTGTGTCCAGTATGCTATTGAGAAGAGAGAGCTTTACACCTCCAGCCTATGGCGCCTCTTTGTCGTAGAGTTGACTGACGTTCTTTCTCTCGCCAAACCTCCAGTGTTCAACAGGCTTCTAAAAAGTATCTGGAAAACAATTAGCTAAGTCTCTGAACTCGCCTCACATCGGTCCAGCATAGCTATCAAATGAAGGAAACACCTGCTATAGACAAGGCTTAGGATAGTTTACAGGATAAGCAAGTAGCAGCAGTTCTTTTTTTTAGTCCAATTTCTAAAATAACACGGTGAGCATAATTTCACTGAAAGTGGCACCATCAGCCTGCATAATGTCAGTTAAAGTAATCTGTGTCATTTATATACTTACGTTGGCTGCCACTACCCTAAAATATAAATATTGCGTGAAGCTGTTTCGCTTTCCTTCTGGCAACAGCATTGAGTTCACTCTTGACTGTCTAGTGTTGCTATGGAATTGTTTTCTGCAAACAGCAGCATTCCCACCCCCTTACCCCAAGAACCATGGGTATTTTAGAGTGGTGTGTGGTTGGACACATACCGGTAATTCTATACAATCACAGCAGAGAATGCTACAGGTTGAAGCTTTTCACTTACTGAAGTCTGTGTGAGGGAACCTTTTATTTTCCCGGACAATGAAACCAAAGCATATTCTACGTCCTCCACTTTCCCTCCAGGAAATGAGGATCATGGGAAAATACTTGATCTGGTTGCCGAACACATTTATTGCATAGGTGCAGTAGTCTATAACACAGAACACAAAAGCTTCAGTGTATTTAATGAGTCATCTCACGTTTCATATTCAGCATGGCCCTTTTTTTTTCTTTCCACTTTCCATTAGGTCAAATGACAGACCTGATATACACAGAGAAGGAGTTGGTTCAGTCCTTGAAAGAATATATTCAAGCAGAGGAGTCCAAGCTTGCTGCTGTGAAAAGGTGAACACTACACTGTAACCATAGTGCTAATAAACTTTGATAGCCGTGTATTCAATTATGTTAATTTGCCAAAATAAGACTAGACAGAATAAGCCCATTTTGAGGAATTATCAATAATCAGATTGTAGCATGATTAGAGATCATTGTGTACTGTACTGAACCTGACTGTTTTTTTCCCCTGTGCTGTGTTGTAGCTGGGCTAACAAGCTGGACGTGCTGACGCTTGCCTCCACCTCAGACCCAGAGGTCTACCTGGCCCACCCCGTCAACGCCTACAAGCTGATGAAGAGACTCAACACCGAGTGGTCCGAGCTGGAGAGCCTTGTTCTGCAGGACCCCTCAGATGGTAAGATAGGGTCGGAGGGAGGGAGAGGGTGTGTGTGGGTGTGAGGAGGCTTGTGGAAAAGAAGGTGTGAGGCCAATTCTGATCCATCATGCTCCTCCCCGACATCTGCAGAGTAGAGTTGGTGTGAGTAGAGTGGAGCTGAGAGAGAACACAGGCTGTCGTCTTTCATGTGCAGCTGCATCTTTCCTCTGTTTACATTGGCCACGTCTGCAGTGTATGAGACTGCATACCACTGGTATGACAAAACATTTATTTTTACTGTTCTAATTCCGTTGGTAACCAGTTTATAATAGCAATATGCACCTCAGAGTTTGTGGTATATCAAATCAAATGTATTTCTAATTGTATATGACCAATATAACACAGCTAAGGGCTGTATCCAGGCCCTCCACGTTGCGCCGTGCATAAGAACAGCCCTTAGCCGTGGTATATTGGCCATATACCACACCCCATCGAGCCTTGTTGCTTAATTATATCAGCTAGTCTCCCTTGTGTGTCCCTGGAGAGCTCTTAGCCACTGCGTGACTAGCATCACAGTTTACTCGTTCCAAAAAGTGTTGGGACACCGTAAAGTCCATGGAGAATAAGAGCACCAGCTGCCCACTGCACTGAGGCTTGGAAACACTGTCACCACAGATAAATCTACGATAATAGAGAATTTCAAGAAGCATTTTTCTACGTCTGGCCATGCTTTCCACATGGCTACACCTACCCCGGCCAACAGCTCTGCACCACCCGCACCTACTTGCCCAAGCCCCCCCCCCTACAAATCAGCTGGGCTAGACAATCTGGACCCTCTTTCTAAAATTATAAGCCGATATTGTTGCTACCCCTATTACTAGCCTGTTCAACCTCTTTCGTATTGTCTGACATCTCTAAAGATTGGAAAGCTTCTGCGGTCGTCCCTCTCTTCAAAGGGGTAGACACTCTAGACCCAAACTGTTACAGACCTATATCTGTCCTACCCTGCCTTTCAAAGGTCTTCAAAAGCCAAGTTAACAAAAAGATCACCAACCATTTAGAATCCCACCCTACCTTCTCTACTATGCAATCTGGTTTCCGAGCTGGTCATGGGTGCACCTCAGCCACGCTCAAGGTCCTAAACGATATCATATCCCCCATAGATAAAAGAGAGTACTGTGCAGCCGTTTTCATCGACCTGGCCAAGACTTTCGACTCTGTCAATCACCACATTCTTATCGGCAGACTCAATAGCCTTGGTTTCTCAAATGACTGCCTCGCCTGGTTCACCAACTACTTCACAGATAGAGTTCAGTGTGTCAAATCGGATGGCCTGTTGTCCGGACCTCTGGCAGTCTCTATGGGGGTACCACAGGGTTCAATTCTCGGGACTCTTTCTCTGTATATATCAATGATGTCACTCTTGCTGCTGGTGATTCTCTGGTCCACCTCTACGCAGATGACGCCATTCTGTATACATCTGGCCCTTCCTTGGACACTGTGTTAACAAACCTCCAAACGAGCTTCAATGCCATACAACACTCCTTCTGTGGTCTCCAACTGCTCTTTTAAAATAGTAAAACTAAATGCATGCTCTTCAACGATTGCTGCCCGCACCTGCCCGTCCGCCTAGCATCACTACTCTGGATGGTTCTGACATAGAATATGTGGACAACTACAAATACCTAGGTATCTGGTTAGACTGTAAACTCTCCTTCCAGACTCACATTAAGCATCTCCAATCCAAAATTTGCGTCTAGAATTGGCTTCATATTCTGCAACAACGCCTCCTTCACTCATGCTGGCAAACATACCCTCGTAAAACTGACTATCCTACCGATCCTTGACTTTGGCGATGTCATTTACAAAATAGCCTCCAACACTCTTCCCAGCAAATTGGATGTGGTCTATCACGGTACCATCCGTTTTGTCACCAAAGCCCCGTATACTACCCACCACTGCAACCTGTATGCTCTCGTTGGCTGACCCTCGCTACATATTTGTCGCCAACCCCACTGGCTCCAGGTCATCTATATTTCTTTGCTAGGTAAAGCCCGCCTTATCTCAGCTCACTGGTCGCCATAGCAACACCCATCCGTAGCACACGCTCCAGCAGGTATATCTCACTGGTCATCCATAAAGCCAACACCTACTTTGGCAGCCTTTCCTTCCAGTTCTCTGCTGCCAATGACTGGAACGAATTACAAAAATCACTGAAGCTGGAGACTCATAACTCCTTCACTAAATTTAAGCATCAGCTGTCAGAGCAGCTCACATATCACTGTACCTGTACACAGCCCATATGTAAATAGCACACCCAACTACACTATCCCCATACTGTTAATACATTTTTTGCACTTTTGCACCACAGTATCTCTACTTGCACATCATCATCTGCACATCTATCACTCCAGTGTTAATGCTAACTTGTCATTATTTTGCCACTATGGCCTATTTATTGCTTTACCTCCCTAACCTTACTACATCTGCACACACTGTACACAGATTGTTCTGTTGTGTTATTGGCTGTACGTTTGTTTGTTATTGGCTGTACGTTTGTTTGTTATTGGCTGTACGTTTGTTTGTTATTGGCTGTACGTTTGTTTGTTATTGGCTGTATGTTTGTTTGTCTGTAACTCTTTAGTAACTGTTGTTTTTGTCGCACTGCTTTGCTTTATCTTGGCCAGGTCGCAGTTGTACATGAGAACTTGTTCTCAACTAGCCTACCTGGTTAAATAAAGGTGAAATAAAATAAATAAATAAACATTCTCTAGTTGTCTTGACCTCACACACTACATTATCACACATCATAGCAGTGCACACCAGGCAACTCCAATGCAGATGTTCTGTGCTGTGATGCCTTCAACTCTTTGTTTGGTACCCTATTCCCTATATAGTACACTACTTTTGACCAAAGTCCCTATCAAAGCCCTGGTCAAAAGTAGTGTGGTATTTGGGATGCAACCTTTTCACTGCTTCACTCTGTGTCCTTATCACTGTGTTCCCTCCTCAGGGTTCATCTCCAACATGACTGTACACAGGCAGTACTTCCCTGACGAGGAGGATGAGAAAGGTGCTGCCAAGGCACTGATGCGTCTCCAGGACACGTACAAACTGGATTCAGAGAGTTTCTCCAAGGGCAAACTGCCTGGTGAGGCTCTATCATCTCCTTGACTCATCCCTAGTCTTTGTGTGTGAACAGTCACTGAAACCCTGCCATGGAAGATTCCAGAAGCCTCCAGATGTGTTCAGCACAGTGGCTTCATCCCAAAAAGCTCCCTATTCCCTACATAGTGCACTACGTTTGATCAGAACTCTGGTCAAAAGTAGTGCACTATGTAGGGAATAGGGTGCCATTTGGGATGTAGACGGTGTGTGAGCTGAGCATTTCTCAGCCTGCCCTTCCACCACTACCAGACTGCAGAGAACGGTTGCTCTTTCGTCCAGCCAGATGTTTGCCCTCTCCAGAAATGCAAGCTCAAACAGAACAGTTTTGATACCGGGAGCTGTGGCCACACATTCGCTATGTATATATTTTATGACAAATGTGTATCTTATCCTAATATTGCACACCCCACCATGTCTGGGAGGTATGTCAGAAAAAGGTTGCAAAAGCAAAGTGTTTTGATATGACCCTCTTACTGCTGCTATAGCAACGTCCACTACAGTATCACCATTGTGGATTCATGGAGCACTCTTATGTAGTAACCTCGTAAGCAGTTGATAAACTACTCATAAACAGCTGTCTTATTAATGGATGTTATTATGACATGCTACCAGGAGACCTCAAACAGAGCATAATGGTGCTTTATTGCCAAAAGGGTGCATTATACTATGCTATACTATACCTGCAGGTGTGCACCACAACGCCATCCTGACAGTGGATGACTGTTACGACATGGGGAAGACGGCGTACAACGAGGCAGACTACTACCACGCGGTGCTGTGGATGCAGCAGGCCCTCAGGCAGATGGATGCAGGGGAGGAGCACGTGGTGTCCAAGGCCGATGTCCTGGACTATCTCAGCTACTCCGTCTACCAGATGGGAGACCTGCCCCGTGCCATCGAGCTGACACGCCGCCTAGTGGCCATCGGTAGGACTCACACGCAATGTTTCCGCTGTTTCATATCCAGAAGCTTGTTTTTAGGGGTGTTTGACAACAGGAGAGACGTCTTACTCTCTCATTCCATCTCTCACACGCATTCTCACTTTCTCAATCTCTTCTACTCTCACTCTCCCTCACACATTCTCTTTCACGCACTCACTCTCCCTCACATACTGTCATATTTTTCGCACATTCTCACATAATCACCCTCTCAAAACCTCTCGTGTTTGTCCAGAGTTACAGGGCGTAACTCTGAGTGCTCATGGTTTGCTAATTTGAACTGCATCAGGAATGTTGTTGTTTGTTGAAGGCTGCAATTATGGAGTTCTGGTTACTTTGCTTAAATGTGAAGTTGAATGAACCAAACCCAAGGTCAACAACTAGTAAGATCTACCAGCGTATGTACCAAGTAAAGAATCAGATTTAAAATAACATTAGCTGCTGTAGTTAGCTAGAGTAACATATTGTTGGGTAGTTGTCTCTAGTTTGGGTATCTTTTTTTTTACAGCTGTCTGTGACCCCCAATCCCCAGTGTGATTGTGGCAGGAAAAGTGCTACTTTTAACTCTTCAAAGCCTTTGAAGTTAACAAAGAGAAATACAGTACTAGGGAGATGGTATAACATTTTTGTTTTAGAGGTTCCTGTAATTCAAACTGAAAAGACAACTGGATCTAACTAAAGTAACTGAATGCCTTTTTGCTATACTGAATTAAATGCTTTATCATGTCTCTCATCTCATAACATGTAGTGGCAATTTTGAAACAACTGACTCCAAACACCACACCGCATCTTATTTCAGACATTCAATGTTAGTGTTTAGGCCTATTTCCCTTGATACTCAAAACGGATTTATTTTGTATGGTTGAAGTAGCATCACACAGAGAGAGACAGTTCCTTTTCACTCAAACCATTGACGAGAGTTAAATGTTGTTGAATTGTGCCGTGCCATCACACAATTCCCTCATATTCCTACATGTCCTGTTAATCTGCCGAACTGCATTACCCATGGTGTCCTTACAGACTCTAGCCACCAGAGGGCAGGAGGGAACCTGCGCTACTTTGAGAAGCTGCTGTCCAAGCAGCTGAAGGAGCTGAACCAAGAGGTCCAGGAGCCGGCCACAGAGGAGCCCATCCAGCTGGGGACCTACAAGAGACCCAAGGACTACCTACCTGAGAGGGAGATCTACGAGGGCCTATGTAGGGGAGAGGGAGTCAAAATGGTGAGACCGACTGACTCTTATAACGCACAGACAGTGTTTTTAAAAGTAAGGAGCATGAGATGTAGCCTGTTCCCAGTATGTGATATCATGTCAACTCCTTGTCACTCGTTGTCATGGTGTGACGAGGAGTGACATGGAGTTGAGAAGAGAGCAGAAGCAGACGGGGAGCTAAATGAGATGGTGTCAAAAGGGTGATGTCTAAAAGAGGCAGTTATTGTGAGGGAACTTTTAGAGCGGTGCGGTAATTTGACAGGGTTTTGGAGAGGAGCTGTGAGTTCCGGTCTAACTTCCCACACCCTCGACCCATCCCCACCCCATCCAGACCAGTGCGAGGCGCAGCCGGCTGTACTGCCGCTACCATGACGGGAACAGGAACCCTCGCCTGCTGCTCCAGCCCATGAAGGAGGAGGATGAGTGGGACAGCCCACACATCGTCCGCTACCTCAACGCCCTTTCAGACTCAGAAATTGAGAAGATTAAGGAGCTGGCCAAGCCCAGGGTGAGAGGAGCAAAGGAGCAGCAAACAGGACCAGCAGGGCCACTATTACCTCACAGATGATCTATATTTTTTAGATATAACACTATACTGTATGTCTCAGTGGTAGTATTGAAACATTGTATCATAAGGTGGCGAATGTCCAAGGGAAAATGAGATGTTACAAGTGCTGTATGTCAATATTTATTCCTACTTGTCTGTAAATCTTTGTATAGCTTGCGAGAGCGACTGTTCGAGACCCCAAAACAGGCATTCTGACCACAGCGAACTACAGGGTGTCAAAAAGGTGAGTCATTATGGGTAAGCAGGGTTTTGGCGCCCTCTGTGGTTCATGTTTAGCTATGCTTCATGTCTGGGTGAATGAGTGGTGGTGTTGTGTCGAGTCAGTGGATCTGTTGTCCTTCAGTGCCTGGCTGGAGGGGGAGGAGGACCCTGTTATTGAGCGTGTCAACCAGAGGATAGAGGACATCACAGGCCTGACGACGCAGACTGCCGAGTTACTCCAGGTACACACCACATACTATATAGGACTGTACGTGCATTCTACCTGTTAAGACACGCATATGACCTAACACTGGATACTATTTTCTGGTGGCTCACTGCAAGAATACCCCTGTTCACTCTTTGAAACTATACTGACAATCTTAACAGACACCTGGTTTTGTGTGACTAGTCTCAAGCTTCAGATGTTGTTAAATAATTCAGCTTCTTCTCTTTTCACTGAACAGATTGCTAACTATGGGGTCGGAGGACAATATGAGCCACATTTTGATTTCTCCAGGGTAAGGGTAAACTCTAGACGGCCTACAATTGCTCTCTGTTGCATCTGAGAAGGGATGCAACAGGCATGCAATGGTTTATCCTGCTGGGTTCTATGGAGAAAGTATGTTTTCACGTGTATGTTGACCTGTGATAAAATTTTTAAAAAAGACTTCCGTAGCACACACGTTTGAGCTGCTGAGCTGTTGATGGGGTTAGCAGTCAAACATGCAAGACATTGTCTAAGACAAATGTAGACCTATAACGTTTTGTCGGGGGTTCTCCATCTCATTGACCATCCACTGCTAGAATAGTGAGTAATCTAAGAGAGGCCCTGAATTCCTATATGGCAGATATTCCCTATATAGTGCACTACTTTTGACCAGGGCTCTTGGACGTGGCCCTAGATGAAGGGTTGAGTCACAGTTCAACCATGTCCATAACCCCCGAGTGCATCTTCCTATAAGGAGAAGAGTCGCTAGTAAAAATATACAATTGTCATTTAGAAAATCATCACATTTTCGGACATGATCAAGTTTGTCCATGCTTTGTCTGGCTTTGATATGTGGTGATTTGAGTTATGGAATTATTTAAAAACACATTTAATACACGGTCAGAAGTTGTTTTATTTTACGTTTCTGGCAACAACAAAAAATCACAGCAGGATGAAGATTGCATTTTTAAACTCGGGCACAGTTTAAGGTTTTATAGTGAGTAATGTGTGTAGGTTTCTTCTGTCTGGAAGGTTTCAGACTGTGCAACGCAAGATTCCCGAGGCCACCACCCATTTGTAGACCGTGCCACTGGGAAGTGCACAAAGTATCAATTAACTTCATGAAAATATATCCATATTAATCAAATAGTGAATCTAATCATCTACATTATTCTATATTATATTCAAAATGCTAAATATTCAGTAGTAGCTCATATTTTGTGAAATTGGTTAGGCCTCACTAATTTTTCAATGACTATGATAAGTCAAACAGTTGTTAATAATCAATTTAGCTATAGATGATTGATTTAGTGCCCTAGTGGCGGGATCCAAGAGTTATTCATTTCAGTCTGGGTTAAAAGTTATAAACATTTGTTGCAGCGTCCTCAGGACATCATGGTCGATGGAAATAGACTTGCTACCTTCCTGAACTACGTAAGTACATGTCTCTGTGTTTTTTTTTCAATGTGTGTTTTACTCTCAAATTTTATCTTCATAGAAAGATGAACCTGATGCTTTCAAAACATTAGGCACGGGAAATCGTGTGGCTACTTTTTTAAATTACGTAAGTATGCGAATCCAGTTGCTGCCATCAATTTACCGTAGCAGTTACTGATTTTAGATTTGGACTCTTCTTTTTTGGGTCTCCATTTTGCATAATTATTGTTTTTGGCAGATCAATGAACTCTATTTGAATATTGGACTTCAATTGATTGACATTTCCATGTTTCTCAACCATTTGACAATCCGTGTTACCGCATACTCATACCATCACTAACCTAGTAGATGGTTGTCGGGAAAAAAGGTGATCAAAAACAGGACATTTCCCCTTGGAGTCTCTGTCAGTCAATTTCAGTGCATATTGCGTCGTGTTGTACCCCCCCCCCCCCCTACCCCACAACATGCTACCTTGTTTCTTGGTCCATGCTAATACTGTATGTGTGATGTGAGTGTGTAAATAGAAGAAGAGTGCCACGCTTTGCAAAACTACAGTGCTTTTGGATCACTTAGTTTTCTGCTGCACTTCTGTCTAGTTGAATGACTGGCTGTTATGGACTTGGTGTTGCTGTATAATGGTGTGTAATAAACATTATGTTTAGTGTCATTGAACAATTTGCATAGTTTCAAGACTTTCAAGACACTTATTTAGATCGTCAGTAGCCTTTACATTGCTACATGTTATTGTTTTATTTAGATCGTCAGTGGTCTTTACATTGCTACATGTTATTGTTTTATTTAGATCGTCAGTGGTCTTTACATTGCTACATGTTATTGTTTTATTTAGATCGTCAGTAGCCTTTATATTGCTACATGTTATTGTTTTATTTAGATCGTCGGTAGCCTTTACATTGCTACATGTTATTGTTTTATTTAGATCGTCAGTAGCCTTTACATTGCTACATGTTATTGTTTTATTTAGATCGTCAGTAGTCTTTAAGTTGCTACATGTTATTTTTTTTAAATTAAGATCACTTTATTCGTCCATTGGTCACATGGTCCAATAGAAAAGTCACTTTGCTTTATCCCAACCCCTCTGAAAGACACAAGTACACATATACAGGTTGGAGCAGGGGGCTGCCACACTGGGCGCCAGTGGAGCAGTTGTTGTGGGTGGTTAAGTGCCTTGCTCAAGGGCACAACAACAAGCAATGTCATCTAGGATTTGATACCGTCAGACGTGGGATTGTAACTGGCAACATTCCGGTTGCTGGCTCGCCTCTCTTACCACTAGGCTACCTGTAACTTGTATCATTACGCGCCTGTTAAAACAGTGTATCCTTTTAAAGGCAGTACACATTTTTTTACAGTATAGTACATTCATAAGTGCACTTACTGTATATCAGTAAAGACAGCTGACAGGGTTGTGTTTTCCCTGACAGATGAGTGATGTTGAAGCGGGAGGAGCAACTGTGTTCCCAGACTTTGGAGCAGCTATCTATCCCAAAAAGGTGAGAGATAAACCATTCACCTACTCTTAGACAAGTACAGCCCTCATCATTATAGGGCCATGTCACCTGGTCATGAAAAACTCTAGATGAAAGGCTCTAGATTTTCCTGGTCAGGTCACATGGTCAGGGAAAACTCCTGGCCCTTTTCATCAAATATATGTCACCATGGGTTGAGATGGCACACACTATCCTATAGTGGGCCATCATGTTGATGCAGTGGTGACTTATATGTACTGAACAGGTATGTCTGCTCTGTGTGTCCACAGGGAACTGCAGTCTTCTGGTACAACCTCTTTAGGAGTGGAGAGGGAGACTACAGGACCAGACACGCTGCCTGTCCTGTGTTAGTAGGATGTAAATGGGGTGAGTTGGATGGAGAGTTTAATCCAAACTCACAAGCAGCGTCTAATCTCAATATCAATCAATTAATTGGTGTCAGTCATTTGATGTGTTTCTTTGACTACTTCCTAGTCGGTGCTCCTTGTATGTATCTCTCACATAAGCTGCAATCAAACCTTCATAGGAATGTTACCTCAGGGTCGTTCCACATCAAAAAATACAAGAAAGAAGATTGACACCGACCATCTCAGATTGGTTTGAAATCGTTTCTGTAGTTAGAAACAGGTAGGATTTGCATTCCTGAAACATTAGGTCAAAATATAATTTAGTCTTTGAGAATTGAAGACAGTTGATTGCACCCAAAATGGCCATTTTAATTTATATGATTCATATAATATTCAATAGATATCTGATTTGGACCTACATTCTTCCAAGCAATGAGAAAGCCATGAGGAATCCCCCCAAAAAATTACGAAAGCCACCCCCTCACCTCACACCAATCCCACCCCAACAACCAGTGTTCAGTATCAGTTCTCTGTGTTTGACAAGAGGTATGGAGCTGCATCTTGGAGTATTGTTTATTCATACTATGTAATGTATTCCCTGTGAATCTGGTGACGGTTATTTCCCCCTGTTCAGAGAAATTAGTCATTGAAGTCACTTGCCTTTATTTCCTGTTAAACTTTGTGAAAGTACCAGCCTTTGACCACTAGATGGTTCTGTTCCTGCTATACTGTCACACCTTTTTACCAATTTTGCTGGTCACTTGTATATATTAAATGGATCACAACATTTTCTTTGCACCTTTGGGTAGAAAACGAATTGCTCATGGTAAAAAAATACTGTAAATGATGTGGTCCTACAAGTCAAGACAGTTCTACATGAAATAGATGTTGTTGACCTTCTCTTAGCAACCATTTTTTGGATTCCTCATGTCTTACTTATTGGTAAGAAGAAGTTTGGTCCAAATCGGAGGTTGGGTACTATATTTATTGAATAATATATGAATCCTATCAAATAAAATGGCCAATTTATGTATAATCAGTTAGCTTAAATTCTCAAAGATCAAATTATATTTCAACAAAATAATGTTGAAGGAATGCTTGTCTTATCTGTTTCTAACAATCTGAGATGGTGGGTTTCATGGCTTGTGGAAATGACATGGAATGACCTGCAGTGTTTGTTTTTTGAAAGTCTGCCTGCACATACACTTACAGTGCCTTCAGAAATTAATTACAGCCCTTGACTTTTTTGTGTTATAGCCTGATTAAATTCAGATTTTCTTTGTCACTGTCTTATACACAATGCCCCATAATGTCAGTGGAATTACGTTTTTCACATTTTTACAAGTTAATTAAAAATGAAAAGCTGAAATATCTTGAGTCAATAAGTATTCAACTCCTTTGTTATGGCAAACCTAAATACATTTGCTTAACAAGTCACATAATAAATTGCAAAAAAATGTGGCAAAGCAATTAACCAGTTGTCCTGAATACAAAGTGTTCACTGAACAAAAATGTAAAAGCAACATGTAAAGTTTGGTCCCATGTTTCATGATCTGAAATCAAAGATAGCAGAAATGTTCCATATGCACAAAAAGCGTATTTCTCTCAAATGTTGTGAGCATTTCTCCTTTGCCAAGATAATTCATTCACGTGACAGCTGTTCCATGTCAAGAAGCTAATTAAACAGCATGGTCATTACACAAGTGCACCTTGTGCTTGGGACAATAAAAGGCCACTCTAAAATGTGCAGCTTTGTCACACAACGCAATGCCACAGATGACTTAAGTTTTGAGGTAGTGTTCAATTGGGATGTTGACTGCAGGAATGTCCACCAGAGCTGTTGCCAAAGAATTGAATGCTAATTTCTCTACCATAAATTGCCTCCAACGTTGTTTTAAAGAATTTGGCAGTACGTCCAAGCGGCTTCACAAACGCAGACCATATGTAACCAGGCCAGGACCTCCACATCTGGCTTCTTCACTTGACGGCTCATCTGAGACCAGCCACCTGGACAGCTGATGAAACTGTGGGTTTGCACATCTGAAGAATTTCTGCACAAACCGTCAGAAACCGTCTCAGGAAAGCTCATCTGCATGCTCGTTGTCCTCGCAAGGGTCTTGACCTGACTGCAGTTTGGCGTCGTAACCGTTTTCAGTGGGCAAATGCTCTCCTTCGATGGCCACTGGCGCACTGGAGAAGTGTGCCCTTCACGGATTAATCCCAGTTTCAACTGTACAGATAGCAGTGTATAGCGTAATGTGGGAGACCAGTTTGCTGATGTCAACGTTGTGAATAGAGTGCCCCGTGGTGGTGGGGATATGGTATGGGCAGGCATAAGCTACGTACAACAAACACAATTGCATTTTATCGATGGCAATTTGAATGCACAGAGATACCATAACGAGATCCTGAGGCCCATAGTCGTGCCGTTTATCCGACGCCATCACCTCATGTTTCATGTTTGTAATGCTCTGGATCGACGTGTACAATAGTATGTTCCAGTTCCCGCCAATATCCAGCAACTTCGCACAGCCATTGAAGAGGAGTGGGACAACATTCCGATGCCACAATCAACAGCCTGATCAACTCTACGCTGCATGCCAGATACTGACTGGTTTTCTGATCCCTACCTTTTTTTTTAAGGTATCTGTGACCATCAGATGCATGTCTCTATTCCAAGTCATGTGAAATCCATAGATTAGGGCCTAATAAATGTATTTACATTTATTTTATTTTATTATATGAACTGTAGCTTAGTAAAACCTTTGAAATTGTTGCGTGTTGCGTTTTATATTTTTGTTCAGTATACTGAAAACTATTGTCTAGGATTGATCAACAATCAATTTGACAGAACTTGAACAAATGTTGTACAATCCAGGTGTGGAAAGCTCTTAGACTTACTCAGAAAGACTCTCAGCTGTAATTGCTGCCAAAGGTGCTTCCAAAAAATATTGACTCGGGTGTGAATACTTATGTAAATAAGATTTTTAATTTTCAATAACTTTGCCATAATTTCTAAAAACATGTTTTCAGGTTGTCATTATGGAGTATTGTGTAGATGGGTGAGAGTTTACATTTTTTTTTGCCCATTTGTTTTTTAGGCTATAACACAAGAGAATGTAGAATAAGTGAAGTGGTATGAATACTTTCTGAAGGCACTGTACTTCTGGAATAGGAAGCATCTACCTGTGAGTGGAGTCTTCCTGGTAGTTGTAGGTTTTAACAGAGCCCTAATCTCACACATTGGAGATAATTGAGACTTCCACTGAATTGAGACTGACATTGACATACTGTACATTTGTTTTAAAATCTGTTGCCAGTGTCCAACAAATGGATCCACGAACGAGGTCAGGAGTTCAGGAGGCCATGTGGCCTGACAGAAGTGGACTGAACTTGACCTCTCACCCCTGACCCCTGGCTGGAGGAGTACACTCCACCTGCAGTGCCTGAACTTTTGATTGAACACACACACACACACACACCTACACACACACACACACACACACACACCTACCTACTGTGGTATCCATTATGGCTTTTAACAATGATCTGAAGCTTGGGAGTCTGCAGTAACTATGCAGATAAAGAGAAATGGATATGTAGCGTTAAAGTAGCGTTAAAGTATCTGATTTCTTGTTTTGTTTACATGTTTGTTTAGCATTCAGATGTTTCATACAAAAATGACTCATGCATAACCACATACTGACTGCACAACCCTATCAGAACATACTGCTTCATCTATTCCTGTCCATTTACGTTTGTATTTATAGACTTCTTAAATTATTACACTGTATGATTGTGACATTTTTAAAAGATGGAAAATGTGGAGCAGAATAAACAGTGTATTTGATTCAAAGTGCAGTAGGCCTACACTCACTATTGTGATGGCTGATCTCTTGACGGCTCTGTCAAATGGAAGTTGTTACGAGGTTTTGCCTAGCCCAAACCTATTTTATGATTACATTTTTCTAAATTAGCCTAAAATTGGCTAAGGCTCATGATTTATATCTGACTGCCTGATAAATCCCATCAACGCTGCCTGCATGATCTAAGTGCAAGAAAAAAGGACTAGTCATCATCCGATATGAACCACTTCAGGAGTTCGCCACTAGAGGGTCAGTCTGTTTGTGCTATCCTGCCAACTCCTTGTCAGTCATTGTCAAACAGATATGAGACCAGGCTACATTGGAAGGCCTATGTTGTAACCTTGTGAACAAAGTTGTGTAACATTACTGTTTCATCGTGTCATCACCTCCACCATTGAGAAAGGCTATTCATGTATGTAACCGGGCGTGATTGGGAGTCCAATAGGGAGGCACACAATTGGCTCAGCGTCGTCTGGGTTTGGCCGGTGTAGGCCGTCATTGTAAATAAGAATTTGTTCTTAACTGACTTGCCTAGATAAATCAAATGTTTTGTTTTTTTAAATGTAAAGCCATGCCACCATCACCACCTAGTAAGGATAACATGTTTTCCAGATTAACACATCCCAACTGTTCACAACAGAGGATTGTAGCAAAGCGGTGATGAGGGTGCCATTTTTCTGACACACATGGGGCGTGTTCTTCTGCCCAGGTATTGATGATGCATGCCAGATCTTGCAACGCCTGGATAGGTATTTTAAGTATCATATGTTATAGCAATGTGGTGTCCAACAGGAAAGTTGATGACCTGGTATGCAACCATTGGTGGATGGATGCAATGTCTGAGCAGGGGAACTTGACCAAACTCTATGGGCGTGTTCAACATTGCAGTCGAATTTAAAGACGAGTCAAGACTGACTAGTCAAATCACCTACAAAATAACTATTCAATATTATTTGTAGATCAGTCAGTCACAATTTACCCATGCTACATCACGGTTTTGACACTCTCAAACACGGCCTCTCACTTTTGCGAAAGTCAGTCAGACATTCACTATTAAAATGTGAAGCCTTTTAAGCACCACACTGAACATTGAGTGTTTTTCCGCATCTCACATTGATTATTTAAAACACTGTTCGAGAATGCTCTGACGAGCTCATGGACAGGGACACATTTCCGAGCAGACTGCGATTTGGTAACATCTCAGCCTTTACCCTGTAACTCATTACAGTAATGTTGGTGTCAACATTTTCCATTTCCACCTTCCTAATATTGACTTGCACCCCCCTTTGCCCTCAGAACAGCCTCAATTCGTCAGGGCATGGACTCTGCAAGGTGGTGAAAGCCTTCCACAGGGATGTTGGCCACAGTTGTGTCAAGTTGGCTGGATATCCTGTGGGTGGTGGACCATTCTTGATACACACGGGAAACTTTTGAGCATTAAAAACCCAGCAGTGTTGCAGTTCTTGACACACTCAAACTGGTGCGCCTGGCACCTACTGTCATACCCCATCCAAAGCCACTTAAATCTTTGTCTTGCCCATTCACCCTCTGAATGGCACACATACACAATTATTTTCTCAATTGTCTCGAGGCTTAAAAATCATTCTTTAACCTGTCCCCTCCCCTTCATCTACACTGATTTGAATTTGAATTAGAAGTGACATCAATAAGGGATCACCTAGCTTTCACCTTGATTCACCTGGTCAGTCTACGTCATGGAAAGAGCAGGTGTTCCTAATGTATTGTGCACTCAGTGTATATGGGAACCCATGTACCATAGATGAGATCAGCTGTGGGACTACAGGTAAAGGTCTCATTCCCTCCTCTCTGCCATGATATCGCCAAGCTGTTCTAACTTGCCCTTACCCTACTATGACTGTGGGGCAGCTTACCATGTGATTTCATTTTAGTATTGACTGAACACAGGAAAGTTAATGTTACCGCACAAGTCTAATTTACTGTCCCTCCACACTCATAAATACCTTTCTCTCTACCGCTCCCTTAGCCTTGTTTGGATATTATGTCAAATTGCTGTCAAAATTCCCTAGAGATCCTCTCATGACAGGTTTGTATGTTGATGAGGGTGCACTTTGTGGTTCATTTGAGACAAACAGATGACACCCTAACAGAGTAAATGCGTTGGGTAAGAGAGTTGAAGAGTTTGTGTAAGAGGGACTCAGCCTATGATTCATGTTGCTAAGCATGGCTTTATGTCTTCTGGTGTTTCACCATAAATGTAGCCATGTCCACACCCTGTCATTACAGGATTAACAGAAGCCCTTGGTGGTATCTCCATAACCCTGGTTCAGTTCAACACTAAATACGCATTTCTACTTAGGTGTTATGACACATAGGCCATCAGGGAGTTACAGTAGTAGGGATTTAGCGCCTACATGGTTTTGCACAACCTCCTGGCACTTTACTACCTCTGTCTTACAAATGCTGTAGACAAGAGGTAGACACTGTGGCTAGCACGCTCTTACTAGTGCCATAATCTGTGGCCTTAAACTGTACAGTAGGTTACTCAATTGAGATTAGTGCGAATGAAAAGATTCTCTATTTGCCATGACTGTGCTTTATGAAAACTGTAGGTGCAGGTGACTCGAGATGTAAGGGTTTGACCAGACTCGTTGACATGGACATGTCTGGCTTCTAGACTGACTTTGGAGTAGTCTTTCAGAACGTAGTCGTTGTCTTACCACATCATTTCTGCGTTGGACTCTCATCTTGGAATCTGAGAAGAATACGATTGTATTTGCTGGTTCAACATCAACATTGGGTATTCCTTAATGTATATATAACATATACATTGGGTATATTTGGAGTTTTATTAAAATAGGGCTAGAGCTGTGCGACTGGCCAGGAAATGGAATCAAATTGTCTTCGACGTGTGATTTTATTATTGCTGATAGGCTGGACTTTCTGTGCTGAAGAGACTGAGTTCTACTCCTCGACAGGTAAAGTTATGTTACTTTTTAGATGCACATTCACTGAATCAAAACTTTAAAGTCAGGATTGAGGTCATTCGCAGATTTGTGATTAAAGAGGATTCACTATTAGTGTGTGTGCACCTCTGTGTCTATGAGCGTCAGATGACATTCATTGGGAACGGCATTTTACCCCTTCCTGACAGATCACATGATGGAACTGCTTGTCGTTGAGCGGAGCCTCATCCAGAGCCTCAGAGATTTCATCACAGCACAGAAACAATGCATAGACCGATTTAACAGGTGACAGTGCAGAGGGTAGTGGGTTTATGGGAAATCTCCACTTTGTCACATAATATTCAGCAATTAACCTCAGCTATCCATTGAGGAATCAGAAGTACCCCGTTTCCAACTTGAAAGTTATATATTTTGGCCCAATAATTAAGTCTAAGTCCTCTAAAAAGAGAGTTGGAATCAGTTTTAATTGTTTTATTGATCTTCTTGGCAATTAAGAGAAAAAAACGGAATACTCCTAGACTGCTGTCGGAAATCTTCATATTATGAAAAAAAATGTAAATGTTGCATGTGTGGTTTCGGCCTCATTCTGGCCTTCACCAGGGTAGGTGGACATGTAGATATAGTATGTGGCTATTGAAAGAAAATGAACATCTTCCAACCGTAATCTAGGAGTTACTTGGTTTTTCAAAACGGAATGTATTTTCTCTTTTTATTTTGTGGCTTCTGGTGCCATAACTCCTACATACTCTGCTGCTGGTCTTAGAAATGGGCTTTCAGTTGATCATATTTTATAATAATCAAACGCAGTGTTGTTGAAGCCTGTGAAAATGCCTCTGGAGACTTCCCAGAGGATCTGGAAAAATACATCAGCAACCCTTTCACTGCATTCAAGCTGGTGCGAAGACTGAGGCTGGAGCGGAACATCGTGGAACAAGTTACCAAGACATGTTCTTCATATATTGCAGGTAGTGGTGATCTAATATCTTGAATTTAAATGAACATCATTAGATGTATACAGTATCCACATAGTATCTATCTGCTTGATCGACACACTTCCGCTGTTGATGTGCGTTTGTTAATGCAACCTCATGTTTTTATGGATTGATGATGCAGATACAGTTGAAGTCGGAAGTTTACATACACTTAGGTTGGAGTCATTAAAACTCGTTTTTCAACCACTTCACAAATGTATTGTTAACAAACTATAGTTTTGGCAAGTCGGTTAGGACATCTACTGTGTGCATGACACAAGTCACTTTTCCAATAATAGTGGTCAGAATCCAGTGGGTCAGAAGTTTACATACACTAAGTTGACTGTTCCTTTAAACATCTTGGAAAATTCCAGAAAATTATGTAATGGCTTTAGAAGCTTCTGATAGGCTAATTTACATAATTTTAGTCAATTGGAGGTGTACCTGTGGATGTATTTCAAGGCCTACTTTCAAACTCAGTGCCTCTTTGATTGACATCATGGGAAAATCAAAAGAAATCAGCCAAGACCTCAGAAAAAAAATTGTAGACCTCCACAAGTCTGGTTCGTCCTTGGGAGCAATTTCCAAACGCCACAAGGTACCACGTTCATCTGTACAAACAATAGTACGCAAGTATAAACACCATAGGACCACGCAGACGTCAAACCCCTCAAAAAGGAGACGCGTTCTGTCTCCTAGAGATGAAAGTACTTTGGTACGAAAAGTGCAAGTCAATCCCAGAACAACAGCAAAGGACCTTGTGAAGATGCTGGAGGAAACGGGTACAAAAGTATCTATATCCACATAACCTGAAAGGCCGCTCGGCAAGGAAGAAGCCACTGCACAAAAACCACAATAGAAAAGCCAGACTACGGTTTGCAACTGCACATGGGGACAAAGATCGTACTTTTGGAGAAATGTTTGATGAAACAAAAATAGAGCTGTTTGGCCATAATGACTATTGTCATGTTTGAAGGAAAAAGGGGGAGGCTTGCAAGCCGAAGAACACCATCCCGACCGTGAAGCACGTGGGTGGCAGCATCATGTTGTGGGGGTGCTTTGCTACTGGTGCACTTCACAAAATAGATGGCTACATGTGGAAGGAAAATTATGTGGATATATTGAAGCAACATCCCAAGACATTAGTAAGGAAGTTAAAGCTTGGTCGCAAATTGGTCTTCCAAATGGACAAGACCCCAAGCATACTTCATAAGTTGTGGGAAAATTACTTAAGGACAACAAAGTCAAGGTATTGGAGTGGCCATCACAAAGCCCTGACCTCAATTCTACAGAAAATCTGTGGTCAGAACTGAAAAAGCACGCAAACCGAACTCAGTTACACCAGCTCTGTCAGGAGGAATGGGCCAAAATTCACCCAACTTATTGTGGGAAGCTTGTGGAAGGCTACCTGAAACGTTTGACCCAAGTTAAACAATTTATAGGCAATGCTACGAAATACTAATTGAGTGTATGTAAACTTCTGACTCACTGGGAATGCGATAAATGAGAAATAAATCATTCTCTCCACTATTATTCTGACATTTCACATTCTTAAAATAAAGTGGTGATCCTAACTGACCTAAAACAGGAAATCTTTACTTGGATTAAATGTCAGGAATTGTGAAAAACAGAGTTTAAATGTATTTGACTAAGGTGTATGTAAACTTCCGACTTCAACTGTATGTTCACCTTATTAAAATTATTGATTGTATAAGTGAGTCTTAAATAACCTTGTTCAAACTAACTCAAGCTTACACAAGACCCTTACTAAACCAGGTATGCTTGGTCATGACATATTAAGTGTGACTACAAGACCCAAGTTGTGTCCCAAATGGCCCCATACTCCTAATATAGTGCACTACTGGTCAAAAGCAGTGCGCTAGGGAACAGTGTGGCATTTTGTACGCAGACTTATTGAACCTTACACAACTCCATTACTAAATCAGTTATGTATGCTTGGATATGAACGTGTTAAAAGTGACTAGACCCAGTGTCCATTAACTCTTGTTCCATTTTTTTCCTGCCGTGTTTAAACCTTTCCATAAATCTAGATTTCCTGGCTAATGTATCATTGGTCTCCCAGCGGCTCCCCAGTGAGAAGGACATGGATGGGGTTGCACTGGGTCTTATACGTCTACAGGACATATACAGACAACTGCAAATCATTACAGTGGATGTGTCAGGTGAGACTAAACTGGGAACTGTACGTCTAGGAACATTTGGTAAATAATCCCTCTGGTAAATCAGACCATTGCAATTTAAGCCTCCTATGAATAGTCATTTTCCTAGGCATTTTCTCTTGATAGCAATATACCTAAAAGGATCATTCAATGGCCACAATTGCTTGATGATTGCTGTAAGATTAATCATTATTTTGCTTTATTGGGCAAAACAAAAGATGTCATATTTTAGTACTATCTTTCCTTTAATGTAACATTGGGCTTATCACAAGGAGTGGTGGGTAGGAGTCAGGCGCAGAGAGCAGAGGGTTCGGTGAAATGTAATTATTTATTCTCTGGCACAAACGGTCACACCAAATTACAGGGCGCATAACGACTAATAAGACTAAACTAACAGAAAAGGAAAAAGGGACCAGTGGCGGCTAGTAGACCGGCGACAATGACCGCCGAGCACCGCCCGAACAGGCAGGGGAGGCACCTTCGGTGGAAGTCGTGACAGTACCATGCGCGGCTCCCGCAGCGATCCGGGTGGAGGTGGTGAAAGTCCCTCAGAAGTGGGTCCAAAATGTCCCCCACCGGTACCCAGCACCTCTCCTCCGGACCATACCCCTCCCAGTCCACGAGGTACTGTAGGCCCCTCACCCGGCGTCTCGACTCCAGAATAGCACGTACTGTGTACGCCGGGGACCCCTCGAAGTCCAGAGGGGGCGGAGGGACCTCAGGCACCTCACCGTCCTGCAGGGGACTAGCCACCACCGGGCTGAGGAGAGACACATGAAACGAGGGGTTAATACGATAGTAAGTAGGAAGCTGTAACCTATAACACACCTTGTTTATCCTCCTCAGGACTTTAAATGGCCAGATGTGGTACTAAACACGGTCTTCCACTCATCTCCCTCCCGGATACCCACCAGATTATATGCACTCCTAAGGTCCAGTTTTGTGAAGAAACGCGCCCCGTGAAATGATTCCACTGCTGTGGCGATAAGAGGTAGTGGGTAACTAAACCCCACTGTGATGGAATTTAGACCTCTATAATCAATGCACGGACGCAGACCTCCCTCCTTCTTCTTCACAAAAAATAAGCTTGAGGAGACGGGTGACGTGGAGGGCCAAATGTACCCCTGTCCCAGAGATTCAGTGACGTATGTCTCCATAGCCACTGTCTCCTCCTGGGACAAGGGGTACACGTGACTCCTAGGAAGTGCAGCGTTTACCAGGAGGTTTATCGCGCAATCCCCTTGTCGATGGGGTGGTAATTGCCAAATCGGCATATTCAGAGGGGATGTGCACAGTGGAAACCTGGTCTGGACTCTCCACCATAGTCGCACCGATGGAAACTCCTATGCGCCTGCCTGAACACTCCTCTGACCACCCTCGAAGAGCCCACTGTCTCCGTGAAATCTCCGGATTGTGATTAGCCAGCCAGGGAATTCCCAGCACCACTGGAAACGCAGGTGAATCAATAAGAAAGAGACTAATCCGCTCCTTATGATTCCCTTGCGTTACCATGTCCAGTGGAACCGTGGCCTCCCTGATCCTAATGGTCGGCTATCTAAGGAGTGCACGGGGAAAGGTTGGTCTATCAACACCAGGGGAATCCCTAGCCTTAACACGAGCGCACGATCCATAAAGTTCCCAGCTGCGCCTGAATCGACTAGCGCCTTATGCTGTAGAGAGGGAGAAAAAACAGAAAAAGAAATGAGTAAAAACATATGGCCAACAGGGAGCTCTGGGTGAGTCTGGTGCTGACTCACCTGAGGTGTCTGAGCAGTGCTCGGCCTGGCGTCTCGACTCCCTGAAGGACCCCTTCAGCACCGGTCAGCAGTGTGCCCTCTACAACCACAGCTGGTACAGGAAAGGGCCCCTCCTCCGGTCGCCCTCGCTGCAGCACTTCCTAGCTCCATGGGTGTTGGAGTGGAGGGGCTGGGGAATGAAACTGACAGGAACCGATTCTACAGGCTAGCTCCCTACGGACGTCCTCGCACAAACTGCACCTATAGTGATCGATCAGGGCCCTGTCGTTCCATCCCGCGCCAGCGGCCAAGGTCCGGAACTCTGGGGCGAAGTCCTGAGCACTCCTCTTCTCTTGCCTTAGATGGAACAGCTGTTCACCCGCCGCTCGGCGGCCCGCCGCTCGGTGGTTGAACGAGGCCCAAAAGCGGCTGGTGAACTCTGGGTAGTGGTCCCTCGCCGAGTCAGGATCGTTCCATACCGCGTTGGCCCACTCCAGGGCTTTGCCTGAGAGGCAGGAGACTAGGGCGTTCTCACCTCCCGACGGAGTCGGGTGAACGGTTGCCAGGTATAAATCCATCTGGAGTAAGAACCCCTGGCACCCGGCCGCCGTTCCATCATACTCCCTCGGGAGTGCGAGTTGAATAGCACTGGACCCAGGCAATGAAGGAGAGGGTTGTGGTACTGGTTGGAGTGTGGCTGATGGAGGTGTGGGAAGGCCACCTCTCTCCCATCTTTCCATCATCGCCATCACCTGATCCATTGCGGTCCCTAGCCGGTGTAACACTGCCGTGTGGTGTTGAACGTGCTCGTGCTGACTCCATCGAATGTGGTGCGGGATTCTGTGATAATATTGTGTTTAGGAGGTAGGTGAAGGAGTCGGGCGCAGGAGAGCAGAGATGTCTGAGAAGCGTTCTTTAATTGGCAAGTCCACCAACACAGGTATGGCACAATCAAAAAAAATGCAACGCCCTCAACAACAGAGAACCCGTACGAACGCACGGAGGAACAAACAAAGTTCAGACAATAACACTCTTATGAATCTGTGAAAACAAAGAATGGCATAATAGAATATTGCAAGTTAAACACTGGAATGGTAGATTTGCAGTGGAAGAATGTGCAAAGTAGAAATAGAAATAATGGGGAGAAAAATAAATAAATGAATACAGTAGGGGGAGAGGTAGTTGTTTGGGCTAAATTATAGATGGGCTATGTACAGGTGCAGTAATCTGTGAGCTGCTCTGACAGCTGGTGCTTAAAGCTAGTGAGGGAGATAAGTGTTTCCAGTTTCAGAGATTTTTGTAGTTTGTTCCAGTCATTGGCAGCAGGGAACTGGAAGGAGAGGCGGCCAAAGGAGGATTTGGTTTTGGGGGTGACCAGAGAGATATACCTGCTGGAGCGCGTGCTACAGGTGGGTGCTGCTATGGTGACCAGCGAGCTGAGATAAGGGGGGACTTTACCTAGCAGGGTCTTGTAGATGACCTGGAGCCAGTGGGTTTGGCGACGAGTATGAAGCGAGGGCCAGCCAACGAGAGCATACAGGTCACAGTGGTGGGTAGTATATGGGGCTTTGCCGACAAAACGGGTGGCACTGTGATAGACTGCATCCAATTTATTGAGTAGGGTATTGGAGGCTATTTTGTAAATGACATCGCCAAAGTCGAGGATCGGTAGGATGGTCAGTTTTACGAGGGTATGTTTGGCAGCATGAGTGAAGGATGCTTTGTTGCGAAATAGGAAACCAATTCTAGATTTAACTTTGGATTGGAGATGTTTGATGTGGGTCTGGAAGGAGAGTTTACAGTCTAACCAGACACCTAGGTATTTGTAGTTGTCCACATATTCAGAACCATCCAGTGGAGCGATGCTAGGCAGGCGGGCAGGTGCAGGCAGCGATCGTTGAAGAGCATGCATTTAGTTTTACTTGTATTTAAGAGCAGTTGGAGGCCATGGAAGGAGAGTTGTATGGCATTTAATCTCGTCTGGAGGGTTGTTAACACAGTGTCCAAAGAAGGGCCAGATGTATACAGAATGGTGTCGTCTGCGTAGAGGTGGATCAGAGACTCACCAGCAGCAAGAGCGACATCATGGATGTATACAGAGAACATACACTTAGTATTACTTTCTTAGCTACAACATACATATCTTCCTGGCATATTACATAATCTATGCAGCAGCATACAATGCATTTTGGTCTTGAACAGGAAGTTTGCGTGCCTGTCCTTCGTGGGGCAACTTTTGTCATCAAAGTCTGGCATTGTCTGGATTTATGGTGCTTTCAAAACAACTGGAGGACGGATTTACAATTCCAAGTTGGATGACCATTCAAAACGTATTTTCCCAGTCGGAGCTCGTTTATTCCTGACTTCCCAGTTAACTTGACTTCAGTGAGTTCAAGATTTCGCAGTTCCGAGGTGAACAGTTGTTGTGAACGTGGCACAAATCATGCTTCATTGAAAGCAGGGCCAATGTTGAATGTTTATCATTTTTAAATTTGGAAAAGAGCCCCTTAATCCCAGATTTGGGACCACACAGTCACTGTCACTCATTCCTTCCAAACCACTTCATTATTTATCTTCATATGACAAGGATTAAAAATGATTTGCCAGTAGATTATTGACTTGATTCATGATGATGACCGCTAGCTAAGATTGTGAAAGTATGATGTTGACATGATCAGTCCAATCAAAGCTACTGTAGATAGAATGTGATTTGACATTTTACCTTGAGCCTTCTTGGATGGGCACTTCTAATGTAACTCTATGGCAGACCCCGAAGGGCTAGAATGTTCAAGGACTCTTCTTACGCTTGGCAGTGACGTAAAGTCCCCATGAGTGACAGAACTCTGAGCCAATCACGGCGCAACTCTCCGTATTTTCTGCTGACTTGCCCCATCACCACAGAAAGCACTGAGCTAGGCTGAAACATCTGCATTTTGGAGCTACTTTACTCAAGAAAACAAAAAAGAGACCATGTTTGTATGAGGCTTTATTAACTCAATGATATATAGATTATTTTTTACATTGTTTTTAAACTGATATGTGACACATATTAATGCCAAAATAACATGGAAAAAATGCCAGCACCGCCATATGAGGGGCTCAAAACATGTGGGACCAAATTCAATATTTCACCAATCTATTTTGTATAATTTTTTTTTATACCTATAGGGGTCCTAAAATTCCAAATCAAATAGCTAAATGATACATTTTACAGCCATCATAAAGCAATTCCACGTTAGTTAAGTCGATATTGTGATCAAAGAGCGTAGATCTACAGGGGTTACGTTTTTAAAGTTCTGCCATTTAGTCTTATGCTGCCTCCAATAGTCTGTGTTTCTTGTACAGTATCTGACCCATATCCTTTTAAATAAAATTTTAAAAAATTATACATTTTTAAGGTTGTTGCTGTGTTCAGAGCGGTCTTAAATGAAAAGTGCTGTACAAATAAAACGTAGCATGATTTGCTTTGCTTCACAGGACAGGTAAATGTGACACCCTTGGATCCAGATGACTCCTTCCACGTTGCCATGGTGGCCCTGCAGAACCACAAGTTCCAGTATGCCCTGCTCTGGCTCCAGGAGACCTTCAGGCAGCTGGAGGATGGCATCCCAGCCCTGGTGACCAGGAGAGAGGTTCTGACCTACCTGGGTCCCCTAGCCTTTCAGATGGGTAACCTGCCTCTAGCATTGGAGCTAACGCAACAGTTGCAGGAACTGGGTATGTGGCCTATGTTACATAAAGGAGCAGTTGTTTCTCTTATGCACTGGTTTCAAAAACAATGCAGTGATCATTCATCTCTAGAGAGTGAGCCCAAATTCCTGTGAAGTATTTTACCATGTTAATTTCATATCTGGACTCAAGTTTGAGAGTTAGCTAAGATGTGCTACATAACAGTGTGTGTCTGTCAAAACACTTCCTCCCCTTAGACCCCAGTTGCATGCAGACCAAGGTGCACCTGGCCTACTACAGAACCCTGAGAGAGAGCATCCAGTGTGGGAGCCAGACACAAACACCCTCATTGCCCTCAGATGCACCAGTGGACATCTTAACACTAATCAAACCAGCAAGCGAAACCTCATACGAATCTCTTTGCAGAGGGGAGGGCAACAAAATGGCAAGTCCCTCGTACTCAATTACAAATAGCAACATAATATGAATGTAAATGAACAGTCTGTCCTTAACATCCGTAACAAAGCTGGCCATAGTTCAGCATTCACACAAGATTTGGTTCTGAGGTGCCAACATGAACTTTTCCATGAATTCTGAACTCATTGTCTACCTGTCTTGTGAGTGTATGAATAAAAGATGCCGTGTCTGTGATGGTTAGACCCCGAGGAGACAGAGGACATTGCGGTGCAGGTACAGCACTGGTAGAGGCAACCCTCGACTCATCTATGCCCCTATAAAAGAGGAGCAGGAATGGGACCATCCACTAATAATACGCTATCATGACCTTGTATCTGAAAGGGAGATTGAGACCATAAAACACCTATCCCGATCAAAGGTACTGTAGCTTGATTTTAAACTACTAAGAATATATTCACAAGTGCAAATCATTACAGTGGATGTGTCAGGTGAGACTAAACTGGGAACTGTACGTCTAGGAACATTTGGTAAATAATCACTCTGGTAAATCAGACCATTACTCAATTTTGTGTTGTGCATTGTGACCAAGCTTGACAGAGCAAAGGTGTCAGACCATGTGACAGGGGAAAGATTTTCAGCTGAAACCCGTGTGGCTAAAAGGTCGGTTGTGTTTATGTTGTTATAAAATACTGCCTTTTGATTAGTGTATTGAATTCCACCATACATTAAGCAGACAGGATGTAATGTGTAACTTCTATTTGAATAGCTACTTACTGTATACACAATAAAGTCTTCCTCTGTTTTTTTCTATACATCCTCTATTTTTGCAAGTTCCACTTGTAAAAGCTTGACAATCAGGATAGACCAAAGATGATGTGATATCCTCTGATCTTATGTGACCCTATGACTTTATCTAAACCCATTGTGTTGTGTGGCCAGTGCATGGCTGGCTGACGAGGACAACCCTGTCATCTCCCGTGTTACCCAGAGAATGGCTGACCTGACTGGGCTGGACATGGAGGCAGCAGAGATGCTCCAGGTAGGTGACAGCTAGAGGCAGAGCTCAGGGTTAATCCCGGGTGTTGGCTGGAGGATACGGATAGGGTTAAGGGATTAGGGTGTGGAATTTTTTTAATGTCTCAAATGTCCGATTTTTCCAGGTTGCAAATTATGGGATTGGGGGCCAATATGAACCACACTTCGACAACAAGGTAAGCATTAAAATAATTTGATAATGGTATGTGTTGTTTGTTCAACAAGCATATTAAGTCATATTCTTATGCTCCACAGCTGACCAATGACACAGACTACATAACGAGGGGTGGCAGGATCGCAACGATCTTAATCTATGTAAGACCGCTGTGTATCGATATCTCTGGTTAAAATGTGACAAAGTAATGAAACATGTGACTGTGTTGTACATAATGTCTCCCTCTTCTGATCCATGTCAGATGAGTGATGTGGACGTGGGTGGATCGACTGTGTTCCCTGATATAGGAGCTGCTCTACGACCGTACAAGGTACATTCAAAGCTGACTAATCATCATCATCATCATTCATGGTTACATGGGTAGTGACAGCAACGTTAAACACTACAGGTGTCCATGTGCATTGTCCAAAAGCCAGCGATGCAGAACTCAGGCCCGCAGTTCTGCCGCTTTATGGTTTTCCCTGGCACTGAACTGGTTGATTAATGCCACTGATTGGCAGGAGAGTGCATGTACCTAGTTTCTCAGGTAGAAATCAGTCTCATACGCTATAGGTGGTCCTTAATGAGCACTGGAGCTGTGCATCTCTGCACTAAGCCAGTAAAACATGTGAGTAGTGCTTTTAGATCTGGATTGAGGTATATCCGTGAACTCATTGTTACCTGTGTAATCTGCTATAGGGTTCAGCGGTGCTGTGGTACAACCTTTTGCAGAATGGAGAGGAGGACGCTAGGACCTTACACGCTGCATGCCCTGTATTTGTGGGCAATAAATGGGGTACGTTCCCATCAAAACCTATGCCTCATAGTATGGACAATAACATCAAACTGTTTTTTGTCATGACGAAAGACAAAATCTCATCACTTATTATTACAATTTTATTGAAATTAAGACATAATAATTAAAAAACATATTGAGATGTAATAATCAAAACAAATGTATTCAAATAAATAAAAATAAAAAATATATATATATATATATATATATATATATATATATATATATATATATATATATATTGTAATGTAAGTAACCGGTATAATAATTTGCCAAGACACAAGTAGAGTACATTGATGGTACTTTAGAGCAGAAGGGTACAGAGAGAACTTGAGCCATAACATCTGTTGTATGTTAACAGCATTACAGTCAGATGGGAAAACAACCTGATCAGCTGATCAGTACATAATAAAGGGAAAATGGTATAAAGTGATAAGATAATTAGATAATATAATGGGTAAATGAGAGATTACAAAAAATGAAATGAACAGAACTTGACTCTTATTTCTTCCCTGGTTTTAGTTGCCAATAAATGGGTGCGGGCCCACGGACAGGAGTTCAGGAGAAGATGCTCTTTGTCCCAGATGGACTGAGACTGGAGCCAGGATGGATTCTCCCCTCAGTTTACCTACACATTCCTGCACATTTCCCCATTGTTACTCTCCTTGGCCTCAGCTGGCAATCTGGGGGAGGGACTCACTGAATAACACAAAAGCACATTTCAAGTGTTTGTGCAGTGAAGCAGGGCAAGATGTCAACAATACCAAGCTGACATTTGAACTGTGTGGCATTTTCTTTTTTTACAGTGATTGTCGAAAATGATATTGTTAGCGGGTAGTCCATAGAGTAGTTTACGTGATTGATTAGATCCGCATGATCAATTTACAATACATTGTAGAAGACAGAGTAATAAAATATTTGGACCAAGAATCACTGTTCCTCTATACATACTACAGAATATATTTTGCTTGCTGTTTTGATTTTAGCATCCACTTAATCTGCAGCACACACACACACACACACACACACACACACACACACACACACACACACACACACACGAGAAAATAGAAGAGGTAAAAACTAATGTAGAGGAATTTTAAAAAGCCTGAAAAGTGTGCTGTGTAAACCCAGATATGGATTTGTCATATAATCTAATACACTGAAATATACAGTGCCTTGCGAAAGTATTCGGCCCCCTTGAACTTTGCGACCTTTTGCCACATTTCAGGCTTCAAACATAAAGATATAAAAATGTATTTTTTTTGTGAAGAATCAACAACAAGTGGGACACAATCATGAAGTGGAACGACATTTATTGGATATTTCAAACTTTTTTAACAAATCAAAAACTGAAAAATTGGGCGTGCAAAAATATTCAGCCCCTTTACTTTCAGTGCAGCAAACTCTCTCCAGAAGTTCAGTGAGGATCTCTGAATGATCCAATGTTGACCTAAATGACTAATGATGATAAATACAATCCACCTGTGTGTAATCAAGTCTCCGTATAAATGCACCTGCACTGTGATAGTCTCAGAGGTCCGTTAAAAGCGCAGAGAGCATCATGAAGAACAAGGAACACACCAGGCAGGTCCGAGATACTGTTGTGAAGAAGTTTAAAGCCGGATTTGGATACAAAAAGATTTCCCAAGCTTTAAACATCCCAAGGAGCACTGTGCAAGCGATAATATTGAAATGGAAGGAGTATCAGACCACTGCAAATCTACCAAGACCTGGCCGTCCCTTCAAGTTTCAGCTCATACAAGGAGAAGACTGATCAGAGATGCAGCCAAGAGGCCCATGATCACTCTAGATGAACTGCAGAGATCTACAGCTGAGGTGGGAGACTCTGTCCATAGGACAACAATCAGTCGTATATTGCACAAATCTGGCCTTTATGGAAGAGTGGCAAGAAGAAAGCCATTTCTTAAAGATATCCATAAAAAGTGTCGTTTAAAGTTTGCCACAAGCCACCTGGGAGACAAACCAAACATGTGGAAGAAGGTGCTCTGGTCAGATGAAACCAAAATTCAACTTTTGGCAACAATGCAAAACGTTATGTTTGGTGTAAAAGCAACACAGCTGAACACACCATCCCCACTGTCAAACATGGTGGTGGCAGCATCATGGTTTGGGCCTGCTTTTCTTCAGCAGGGACAGGGAAGATGGTTAAAATTGATGGGAAGATGGATGGAGCCAAATACAGGACCATTCTGGAAGAAAACCTGATGGAGTCTGCAAAAGACCTGAGACTGGGATGGAGATTTGTCTTCCAACAAGACAATGATCCAAAACATAAAGCAAAATCTACAATGGAATGGTTCAAAAATAAACATATCCAGGTGTTAGAATGGCCAAGTCAAAGTCCAGACCTGAATCCAATCGAGAATCTGTGGAAAGAACTGAAAAATGCTGTTCACAAATGCTCTCCATCCAACCTCACTGAGCTCGAGCTGTTTTGCAAGGAGGAATGGGAAAAAATGTCAGTCTCACGATGTGCAAAACTGATAGAGACATACCCCAAGCGACTTACAGCTGTAATCGCAGCAAAAGGTGACGCTACAAAGTATTAACTTAAGGGGGCTGAATAATTTTGCACGCCCAATGTTTCAGTTTTTGATTTGTTAAAAAACTTTGAAATATTCAATAAATGTCGTTCCACTTCATGATTGTGTCCCACTTGTTGTTGATTCTTCACAAAAAAATACAGTTTTATATCTTTATGTTTGAAGCCTGAAATGTGGCAAAAGGTCGCAAATTTCAAGGGGGCTGAATACTTTCGCAAGGCACTGTATATCATCGCATTTGCGTAGTGGCATAGAGCAGTAGAGTAGAGGCAATTAGAGAAGTTGCACACATGGAGAATATTTTTTGTGGCCTTTGTTCTGGGAAAAATGTGGCCTTTTATAAACGAATTTCATGGAATGCTATGTACATTTACATGACAGGAGACTTTAGCATAATCTTTTTTAATGCCGCATTCAAAACATGGGAACTCGGGAATGGGAAATCTCCGACTTCCAACATCAGTGCATTCAAGACAACTGGGAAGTTGGGAAAAACTAGCTCCGACTGGGAAAATTTGTTTTGATTATTCCACCTCGTTTGTTCCCCAAGTTCCCAGTTGTCATGAAAGCACCATAATTCCAAACAAATGATTGAAATGACAGGCTACTTTGACACTGAGAATCTGAGATCAATAAAACTACCTTGTCTTGAATCTATCAATAATCCAAATAAGATGGTGCCAGAGCAGAAGGCAGATGTTTTATGAGCCCCCAACCGATTGTGTTTTTTTGTTCGTTTATCTGCGTTGTTTGTAACTTATTTTTTTTAACTATTTTTTTACTATTTTTACTATTTGTACATAATGTTGCCGCTACCGTGTCTTATGACCGAAAATAACTTCTAGACAACAAAACTATGATTACTGACCACGGACTAGCAGAATCCTTTTTCTTCTTTCGTGACTCTGACGAGCCCGAGGCGGAGGATATACGGCTCCCTCGGGAACAGGCCCCGACCCCAGTGATCTGCATGAAGAAGAGGCATAGAAAGAGAGGCCGAAGGGCCGGCTGCCTTCTGAGGAGTTGGAGGCGATCGAATAAACCCCCACTCCCCTCAATTCTGCTAGCAAACTTGCAATCTTTGTAAAATAAAATGAGCGAGTTATTGGGAAGATTAAACTACCAACGGGACATTAAAAACTGTAACATCTTATGCTTCACGGAGTCGTGGCTGAACGACGACAATATCAACATACAGCCAGCTGGTTATGCGATGTACCAGCAGGAGAGAACAGCGGTGTCTGATGAGACAAGTGGCGGCGGTCTGATGCACGATATCTAAGGAAGTCTCGAGCTATTGCTCGCCTGAGGTAGAGTTTCTCATGATAAGCTGCAGACCCCAGTAACTACCGAGAGAGTTTTCATCTATATTCTTTGTAGCTGTATCAGCATGTTAAATGTCCAACCAGAGGGAAAAGAACTGGACCACCTTTACTCCACACACAGAGATACAAACTAAGCTCTCCCTCACCCTCCATTTAGCAAATCTGACCATAATTCCATCCTCCTGATTCCTCCTTAAAAGCAAAAATTAAAGCAGGAAGCACCAGTGACTAGATCAAGTAAAAAGTGGTCAGATGAAGCAGATGCTAAGCTACATTGCTGTTTTTCTAGCACAGACTGGAATATGTTCCGGGATTCCTCCAATGACATTGAGGAGTACACCACATCTGTCATTGGCTTCATCAATAAGTGCATCGATGATGTAGTCCCCACAGTGACCATATGTACATACCCCAACCAGAAGCCATGGATTACAGGCAGCATCCACCCTGAGCTAAAGGCTAGAGCTGCCACTTTCAAGGAGCGGGACTCTAACCCGGAAACTTATAAGAAATCCTGCTATTTACATTTGTGGAAAGTTATTTACATTTACAAATACATTTGGCATGATTTTGATCCCATAGGGCGGGGGGGTTAGGATAACTCACGAAGAGGCAACTCAAATTAACTTTGTTCACTTATACTCAAATTTTTACATTGCAAAAAGTGAAAATGATTTTTAATGCCATGAGAGGTGCCGAATCTGGCCAAACAGGTCCCATATCTAAACAGTCCAAAAACTAGATGATTAGTTCTAGGATTACTTTTAAAAATAACTTCCTGTGTGTTTCAGCCCCATTCTGGCCTTCACCATGGTAGTTGGACATGTAGATACAGTATGTGGCTGTTGAAGGAAAATTAATATTTTCCAACTGTAATCTAGGAGTTACTTGGTTGTTTTGTATTGAAATATTTTTCTCTCTTTTTTAAATGTTCTTTATTTTGGCCTCCGGTGCCACAGATCTACTCTGATGCTAGTCTTAGAAATGGGCTTTCAGTTAATCATATTTTCTAATAATCCAACACAGTGTTGTTGAAGCCTGTGAAAATGCCTCTGGAGACTTCCCAGAGTGTCTGGAAAAACACATCAGCAAACCTTTCACTGCATACAAGCTTGTGTGAAGACTGAGGCTGGAGTGGAACATGGTGGAACAGGTTGCCAAAACATGCTCTTCATATGTTGATTTACACTCTGCTAGATATACACTCATCCACTGTTTATGTAAGCCTTGACTTTAGGAGGGATGGTCTTTATTTTCAGTGTGTACGTGTGCGTGTTAGTACAACTTCATGTTTTTATGGCTCAATGACGCGGCCTCCCCTTTGGACATGAAGAACAAGAGTGCTGCCATTACTTATTGACTTGGTCTGTATGCAGTTTGAGCATGTGCTTCTGACCTTTAGTTCAGACCGACAGAGAGGGGTGAATCCGGCTGATTCTGGCCCACAATATGGGTCCTTTATCCCCCAAAATATGAATGGCACCTCTTCACACTGCCTGAGACCTGGCACTGTACTGTACTTTACACTGGAAATCCCAGAGGCCTCCCTCGATTTACAAATACAAATCAAAAGTTGGTTGTTTGTAAATGGTGAATTGAATTTGGGGATAGGGATTTACATTTGTGGAAAGTGATTTACATTTTTTGAAAGAGATTTACATTTATTGGGGCGGGGCGGGGGGGGGGGGGGGGTAGGATAACTCACGAATAGGCAACTCAAATGAACTTTGATCACTTTTATTCCAATTTTTACATTGCAGAAAGTGAAAATGATTTTTAATGCCATGAGAGGTGCCGGATTCGGCAAAACAGGTCCCATATCTAAACAGTCCAAAAAGGACAGGGCCGGATCCTGTTCCTTTTGAAAAACTAGATGATTAGTTCTAGGATTACTTTTAAAAATAACTTCCTGTGTGTTTCAGCCCCATTCTGGCCTTCACCATGGTAGTTGGACATGTAGATACAGTATGTGGCTGTTGAAGGAAAATTAATATTTTCCAACTGTAATCTAGGAGTTACTTGGTTGTTTTGTATTGAAATAGTTTTCTCTCTTTTTTAAATGTTCTTTATTTTGGCCTCCGGTGCCACAGATCTACTCTGATGCTAGTCTTAGAAATGGGCTTTCAGTTAATCATATTTTCTAATAATCCAACACAGTGTTGTTGAAGCCTGTGAAAATGCCTCTGGAGACTTCCCAGAGTGTCTGGAAAAACACATCAGCAAACCTTTCACTGCATACAAGCTTGTGTGAAGACTGAGGCTGGAGTGGAACATGGTGGAACAGGTTGCCAAGACATGTTCTTCATATATCGAAGGTATCTTCAGGTATCTGCTAGATACTTCCACTGTTTATTTAAGCCTTGACTTTAGGAGGGATGGTCTTTATTTTCAGTGTGTACGTCTGCGTGTTAGTACAACTTCATGTTTTGATGGCCTCCCCTTTGGACACGAAGAACAAGAGTGCTGCCATTACTTATTGACTTGGTCTGTATGCAGTTTGAGCATGTGCATCTGACCTTTAGTTCAGACCGACAGAGAGGGGTGAATCTGGCTGATTCTGGCCCACAATATGGGTACTTGTTCGCCCAAAATATGAATTGCACCTCTCCCACACTGCTTGAGATCTGTACTGTACTTTACACTGGAAATCCCACAGGCCTCCGCTATGGCACTTTTATTACCTCGTGTTAGTCTTTATGTATCCCATTGTATAGGGCTGTGCTTCCCAATCTTTTTTGTTTACTCTACCACCAACTGCATTTTGCTCTCACAGGAGTACCCCTGAAGTACCCCCTGATGTACATTTTACCAGTAAGCCTGTGGTCTCATGAGTCTTCTCAAGTACCCCCTATGGCTAGGCCAAGTACCCCCAGGGGTCCTAATACCCCTGGTTGGGAACCGCCGGTATAGGGGTCCCCTCACATAGGGCGTCCTCCACAAAGTGATCTTCTTTTTTTTTATATCACAGATAAGATCTATAAGGCTTGTAATAGAATCTATGTTCATCTTATTTTAATTATTGGTTGTGTAAGTGTGTCTTAAATAATCTTGTTCAAACTAACTCAAGCTTACACAAGACCCTTCCTAAACCAGTTATGCTTGGTCATGACATATTAACTGTGACTACAAGACCCAAGTTGCGTCCCAAATGGCCCCATACTCCTAACATAGTGCACTACTGGTCAAAAGCAGTGCGCTAGGGAACAGTGTGGCATTTTGTACGCAGACTTATTGAACCTTACACAACTCCATTACTAAATCAGTTATGTATGCTTGGATATGAACGTGTTAAAAGTGACTAGACCCAGTGTCCATTAACTCTTGTCCCATTTTTTCCTGCCGTGTTTAAACCTTTCCATAAATCTAGATTTCCTGGCTAATGTATCATTGGTCTCCCACCGACTCCCCAGTCAGAAGGACATGGATGGGGTTGCACTGGGTCTTATACGTCTACAGGACATATACAGACAACTGCAAATCATTACAGTGGATGTGTCAGGTGAGACTAAACTGGGAACTGTACGTCTAGGAACATTTGGTAAATAATCACTCTGGTAAATCAGACCATTACTCAATGTTGTGTTGTGCATTGTGACCAAGCTTGACAGAGCAAAGGTGTCAGACCATGTGACAGGGGAAAGATTTTCAGCTGAAACCCGTGTGGCTAAAAGGTTGGTTGTGTTTATGTTGTTAGAAAATACTGCCTTTTTATTAGTGTATTGAATTCCACCATACATTAAGCAGACAGGATGTAATGTGTAACTTCTATTTGAATAGCTACTTATACACAATAAAGCCTTTGCCTTTTTTTATACAACCTCTATTCTTGCAAGTTCCACTTGTGAAGCTGGACAATCAGGATCGATCATAGACCAAAGGTTCTGTGATATCCTCTGACCTTATGTGACCCTATGACTTTATCTAAACCCATTGTGTTGTGTGGCCAGTGCATGGCTGGCTGACGAGGACAACCCTGTCATCTCCCGTGTTACCCAGAGAATGGCGGACCTGACTGGGCTGGACATGGAGGCAGCAGAGATGCTCCAGGTAGGTGACAGCTAGAGGCAGAGCTCAGGGTTAAGCCCGGGTGTTGGCTGGAGGATAGGGTTAAGGGATTAGGGTGTGGAATTTTTTTAATGTCTCAAATGTCCGATTTTTTCAGGTTGCAAATTATGGGATTGGGGGCCAATATGAACCACACTTCGACAACAAGCATTAAAATAATTTGATAATGGTATGTGTTGTTTGTTCAACAAGCATATTAAGTCATATTCTTATGCTCCACAGCTGACCAATGACACAGACTACATGATGAAGGGTATCAGGATCGCAACTAGGGTTGAATGGCGGGATCCCGGTTACCGAGATTTACCGCCGAAAACCACTCCCTTTTCCCGGGATAAATAACTGTGAGAAACTGGTCAATTATAATTAATCATTTTTATGAACAGAATGGTGTGAAATGGAACTGTTAAATTACATGCAAGGTCTCAATATGTCTTCTCTACGGCCTCTGCATGTTGAATCAACGCTCAAGGTGGGGACAGACCATCTCAGTATGGAGCACAGTCCACAATGCGTGTCGACCTACTACTGTATCATCTCATCGTGGTCACTTTTTTTTCTTATGACAGGTAGGCCTACATTTGCTGCAGTATAGCCTATGCTACAGTAATATAAATACCGATTGCACGTCTAATTTACCCATCTCCATCTGGCTTTTGGGGTCACCTTGTTTATTAATTGCAAAGATGTTTTTATTTTTTATTTGAAGCTGCAGAGTTTTGAATATATCACTTGAATATTTGTGCATGCATGAGCACTCTATCGCAATCTTTCTCTCTCTCCATCAACTCCATTCAAATTGCATGCTGATGTAGATTGACACAGTGCATTAGGAAAGTAATCAAATCCCTTGACCTTTTCCACATTTTGTTACGTTACAGCCTTATTCTAAAATGGATTAAATTGCTTTATTTTTTAAATTGCTTTATTTCAATCTACACATAATACCCCATAATGGCATAGCAAAAACAGGTTTTTAGAAATGTGTGCAAATGTATAACATTACATTTATGTAAGTACTCAGACTGTTTACTCAGGACTTTGTTGAAGCACCATTGGCAGTGATTACAGCCTTCTTTGGTATGATGCTACAAGCTTGGTACACCTGTATTTGGGGAGTTTCTCCCATTCCTCTCTGCAGATCCTCTCAAACTCTGACAAGTTGGAGGGGGAAGAATTTCAGAGACTTGTCCCGAAGCCACTCCTGTATTGTCTTGGCTGTGTGCTTAGGGTCGTTGTACTGTTGGAACGTGAACCTTCACCCCAGTTTGAGGACCTGAGCACTCTAGAGCAAGTTTTCATCGAGGATCTCTCTGTACTTTGCTCCATTCATCTTTCCCATGATCCTGACTAGTCTCCCAGTCCCTGCCATTGAAAAACATCTCCACAGCATGATGCTGCCACCACCACGTTTCTCCGTAGGGATGGTGCTAGGTTTCCTCCAGGTGTGACGCTTGGCATTCAGGCCAAGGTGTTCAATCTTGGTTTCATCAGACCAGAGAGTCTTGTTTCTCATGATCTGAGAGTCTTTAGGTGCCTTTTGGCAAACTCTAAGTGGGCTGTCATGTGCCTTTGTCCTTCTGGAAGATTCTCCCATCTCCACAGAGGAACTCTGGAGCTCTGTCAGAGTGACCATCGGGCTCTTGGTCACCTCCCTGACCAAAGCCGTTCTCCCCCGATTGCTCAGTTTACCATGGCGGCCAGCTCTAGGAAGAGTCTTGGTGGTTCCAAACTTGTTCCATTTAAGAATTATTTCCCAGATCTGTGCCTGGACACAATCCTGTCTCTGAGCTCTATGGACAATTCCTTTGACCTCATGGCTTGTTTTTTTCTGACATGCAGTGTCAATTGTGGGACCTTTTATGCAGTAGACAGGTGTGTGCCTTTCCAATCAATTTAATTTACCACAGTTGGACTCCAATCAAGTTGTAGAAACATCTCAAGGATGATCAATGGAAACAATGGAAACAGGGTGTACCTGAGCTCAATTTCGAGTCTCATAGCAAAGGGTCTGAATACCTATCTAAATAAGGTATTTCAGTACATTTGCAACCAATTCTAAAAATGTGTTTTTGCTTTGTCATTAGGTGTGTGTAGATTGATGAGGATTTTGTTTTATTTAATACATTTTAGAATAAGGCTGTAACGTATCAAAATGTGGAAAAAGTAAAGTGTTCGGAATTCTTTCTGGAAGCACTGTATGTCCCTATATATATATTTCTGAGCCTACCTTTTTCAGGTAATACATTCAATGCACTATTAGCTTTATATTTAGCTAATTAATGATGTGTTATGCATAATAAGCTTCTAACGTATAGCGTCTGTCACAATACGCAAACACCTGTGCACCTGTGCTATCCTTAAAAAAATGCTCCTTAGCTCTTGGAGTCCCATGCAGAAAAAGCTAGACTAGAATAGTTTGCTGGACATTATTTTTTTGTAGCATTTCTTATACTAATAGACTATTCAAAGAGGGAGACAAGCTATTTTTTGCTGAATGTTAAGTGCAGCATCCAACTGAACTCACGGATAGTTTGGAAGAAGGTGATGGCGATAGGCTATAGCAGTTATTTATTGAGACCCATAATAACCATTCAATCTTTGTGAAGAGAAGTAAAAGCCTTCTGCATCTAATTATAGTTCTATATTATTCAATAATGTCATTATAATGATAAAGATAAGGACAATGAAACATACAGTGCCTTGCGAAAGTATTCGGCCCCTTGAACTTTGCAAACTTTTGCCACATTTCAGGCTTCAAACATAAAGATATAAAACTGTATTTTTTTGTGAAGAATCAACAACAAGTGGGACATAATCATGAAGTGGAACGACATTTATTGGATATTTCAAACTTTTTTAACAAATCAAAAACTGAAAAATTGGGCGTGCAAAATTATTCAGCCCCCTTAAGTTAATACTTTGTAGCGCCACCTTTTGCTGCGATTACAGCTGTAAGTCGCTTGGGGTATGTCTCTATCAGTTTTGCACATCGAGAGACTGACATTTTTTCCCATTCCTCCTTGCAAAACAGCTCGAGCTCAGTGAGGTTGGATGGAGAGCATTTGTGAACAGCAGTTTTCAGTTCTTTCCACAGATTCTCGATTGGATTCAGGTCTGGACTTTGACTTGGCCATTCTAACACCTGGATATGTTTATTTTTGAACCATTCCATTGTAGATTTTGCTTTATGTTTTGGATCATTGTCTTGTTGGAAGACAAATCTCCGTCCCAGTCTCAGGTCTTTTGCAGACTCCATCAGGTTTTCTTCCAGAATGGTCCTGTATTTGGCTCCATCCATCTTCTCATCAATTTGAACCATCTTCCCTGTCCCTGCTGAAGAAAAGCAGGCCCAAACCATGATGCTGCCACCACCATGTTTGACAGTGGGGATGGTGTGTTCAGCTGTGTTGCTTTTACGCCAAACATAACGTCTTGCATTGTTGCCAAAAAGTTCAATTTTGGTTTCATCTGACCAGAGCACCTTCTTCCACATGTTTGGTGTGTCTCCCAGGTGGCTTGTGGCAAACTTTAAACAACACTTTTTATGGATATCTTTAAGAAATGGCTTTCTTCTTGCCACTCTTCCATAAAGGCCAGATTTGTGCAATATACGACTGATTGTTGTCCTATGGACAGAGTCTCCCACCTCAGCTGTAGATCTCTGCAGTTCATCCAGAGTGATCATGGGCCTCTTGGCTGCATCTCTGATCAGTCTTCTCCTTGTATGAGCTGAAAGTTTAGAGGGACGGCCAGGTCTTGGTAGATTTGCAGTGGTCTGATACTCCTTCCATTTCAATATTATCGCTTGCACAGTGCTCCTTGGGATGTTTAAAGCTTGGGAAATCTTTTTGTATCCAAATCTGGCTTTAAACTTCTTCACAACAGTATCTCGGACCTGCCTGGTGTGTTCCTTGTTCTTCATGATGCTCTCTGCGCTTTTAACGGACCTCTGAGACTATCACAGTGCAGGTGCATTTATACGGAGACTTGATTACACACAGGTGGATTGTATTTATCATCATTAGTCATTTAGGTCAACATTGGATCATTCAGAGATCCTCACTGAACTTCTGGAGAGAGTTTGCTGCACTGAAAGTAAAGGGGCTGAATAATTTTGCACGCCCAATTTTTCAGTTTTTGATTTGTTAAAAAAGTTTGAAATATCCAATAAATGTCGTTCCACTTCATGATTGTGTCCCACTTGTTGTTGATTCTTCACAAAAAAATACAGTTTTATATCTTTATGTTTGAAGCCTGAAATGTGGCAAAAGGTCGCAAAGTTCAAGGGGGCCGAATACTTTCGCAAGGCACTGTATTTAATTTAACTGCTGAAAGTGAGGAAGTAACACCATAGTACCCTCCAAGCTCGTCATCAAGCTCGAGACCCTGGGTCTCGACCCCGCCCTGTGCAACTGGGTACTGGACTTCCTGACGGGCCGGTGGTGAGGGTAGTCAACAACATCTCCTCCCCGCTGATCCTCAACACTGGGGCCCCACAAGGGTGCGTTCTGAGCCCTCTCCTGTACTCCCTGTTCACCCACGACTGCGTGGCCACGCACGCCTCCAACTCAATCATCAAGTTTGCGGACGACACAACAGTGGTAGGCTTGATTACCAACAACGACGAGACGGCCTACAGGGAGGAGGTGAGGGCCCTCGGAGTGTGGTGTTTGGAAAATAACCTCACACTCAACGTCAACAAAACTAAGGAGATGATTGTGGACTTCAGGAAACAGCAGAGGAAACACCCCCCTATCCACATCGATGGAACAGTAGTGGAGAGGGTAGCAAGTTTTAAGTTCCTCGGCATACACATCACAGACAAACTGAATTGGTCCACTCACACAGACAGCATTGTGAAGAAGGCGCAGCAGCGCCTCTTCAACCTCAGGAGGCTGAAGAAATTCGGCTTGTCACCAAAAGCACTCACAAACTTCTACAGATGCACAATCGAGAGCATCCTGGCGGGCTGTATCACCGCCTGGTACGGCAACTGCTCCGCCCTCAACCGTAAGGCTCTCCAGAGGGTGGTGAGGTCTGCACAACGCATCACCGGGGGCAAACTACCTGCCCTCCAGGACACCTACACCACCCGATGTCACAGGAAGGCCATAAAGATCATCAAGGACATCAACCACCCGAGCCACTGCCTGTTCACCCCGCTATCATCCAGAAGGCGAGGTCAGTACAGGTGCATCAAAGCTGGGACCGAGAGACTGAAAAACAGCTTCTATCTCAAGGCCATCAGACTGTTAAACAGCCACCACTAACATTGAGTGGCTGCTGCCAACACACTGACACTGACTCAACTCCAGCCACTTTAATAATGGGAATTGATGGGAAATGATGTAAATATATCACTAGCCACTTTAAACAATGCTACCTTATATAATGTTACTTACCCTACATTATTCATCTCATATGCATACGTATATACTGTACTCTATATCATCGACTGTATCCTTATGTAATACATGTATCACTAGCCACTTTAACTATGCCACTTTGTTTACATACTCATCTCATATGTATATACTGTACTCGATACCATCTACTGTATCTTGCCTATGCTGCTCTGTACCATCACTCATTCATATATCCTTATGTACATATTCTTTATCCCCTTACACTGTGTACAAGACAGTAGTTTTGGAATTGTTAGTTAGATTACTTGTTGGTTATTACTGCATTGTCGGAACTAGAAGCACAAGCATTTCGCTACACTCGCATTAACATCTGCTAACCATGTGTATGTGACAAATAAATTTGATTTGATTTTTGATTTTAATGGAATAACACTAGAGCGAGAAAGAGTATGTATATGTGAGCCAGCGTACTAATTATACAAATAGGCCCTATTACATAGCCTGTACTTCTTACATTGTAGGCTGCATATGGTGCACCAGAATCACATGTTCTCTGTCTTTATCATGGTTTGAACAAAGTGCATAATTTCCGTCCATATAATACAGTATGATACTATACAATACAGTAATACAGTTCACACCCAAAAAGATTAGCCTACTGTTGCTAGTTTCATTAATTTACCTAAGAGAGCATATAGCTAGTTATATCTGTGGGTTTTTATTTTTTTATGTTGTGCATAATGTGCTAGTAGCCTATGTCATATAGCCTATGTATTGGATAACAGCACAATCATTTGGGCTTTTTTGGGGTGCTTATTAAATGTCTTTAATGCAGGTCTCATAAAATGCATTTAATATACGGCTCATTATGCTCAGGTAGCATCAGGATTTGATTTTCTTCCTGCTCAAAGCTTTAATCAAATCCAGACATATTTATATGCTTTATAATGCTTTTGAATGACACTTCCGATTTTTGGTGAGAAATATCGGGTTCCTGGGAAGAAAAGTGATTTATTCTCAGGATATATATTTTTTTTAAATACCGGGAAAATATTCAAGCCTATATCGATACCTCTGGTTAAAATGTGACACAGTGCTGAAACATGTGACTGTGTTGTACATAATGTCTCTCTCCTCTGATCTTTGCGAGAAGTGGGTGGATTAACTGCGTTTCCTGATATAGGTGGCTGCTTTATGACCACACAAGGTACAGTCAAAGTTGATTCATCATCATTCATTGTTATATAGTCAGTGTCATGACGTTCCTGAGTGGATCCGAATGGGTCAGATCAGCTTGGCAATGGATGACAGTAACCAGTCCCTCTCACCCACAGTAGAGGAGAGGAGGGAGCTACTGCCGGGTTTACAGCTCACACCCTGTTGTAAATTAAAGGAGAAGAAGACTCTCTCTCTCCCCTCCAGTATTAACCAAAGGAATGTACTTTGTTAATAGACTTTTCCCGCTGAAAATCTACCACGTTCAAAAAGTGAATACTGGAAAAATATTCCTAACAGAGAACGTGGGGAATGGTCAGTGGTGATCTATAGAAAACGAATGTCATATTGTTTTTTTTATTTTGTGATGTCATATAAAGTGTTATAAAGGAAATACTGTAACTTGAAAAGTATATACACTACATGTACGAAGTCTCCATCCTCTGTTGTACATGGAATTTGCTAAATTATGAAAGTACTTTTGATAAGATGTGGATGCGATTTTAGGAGCTTTGAGATCATTTGTCTCATATAAACTATGCATACTAAGTAGCCATGCCCCGGGTGAGGTCAGAGAGCGTGTCAGCCTGATGGAACTGTCCCTTTCAACCAGAGTGCATAAAAGGATTGGTAAAGAAATTAACATTCAGACCAAGAAAGAAGGGGAGTTGCAGCCCACGTGGTTTGAATACTGAATCTCATAGACCAGAATATTGCCAGGTTTGAACCCTGAATACCAACACGATTTGGAGAAGAAAACTCCCCACTCAGACAATTACTGGTACAGCTGATTAGCTGTCCTAAGAAGTGTATCTAGAAAAGTGAATTTAAGTGGGACCACTGTACTACTCTTCTCAAATCACTGTAGTATGCTACTCTCATTACCCAATGGGAACAATCGACATGGCTGGCTAGCCTATCTTCAAAGGAGCATCGTACAGAGTGAACAACAGTAGAAGAGATGGGTCCGGACCCTTTCGGACAATCGGAGCCTTACAAGCGTGTCGCTGAAAGGCCTATCACCCGTCCTAAGGACGTCCTAAGGAGGGCTGGTTCCGACAGAGATAAATGGCGAACAAAGGCATTAACACATAAATACATGAATAATTTCTTACTCCAAAAGGGTGGTGGTTTGTGTGCAAAGTATATAATTACAGTGAGAATAGTTTCTAAAATCTATCAACATTTAAGTGTTTCTTTCTCTTTCTCCACCTCCCTCTCAATGCCGCTAGCGACCTTTTCCTAATGTATTACGTGTGTATGTTATCCTGTGTTATCATTAAGTTAGCTAATAAATAAATAAATAAACCAATTTTTGTAGTACTGAATCATAAGTAAGGCTGGGGTTTTTGCAGATAATGTAGGTTGTGACTGTTCAGAATGATAATATGATAAGAGGTTATGATTAATACATTGACTGTTTTATGGATGTGATGGTTAAAGATGGTAACTCTTTAAACAACCGCTCTCATGGTGCCCCAATTCCTAATGAGTTAATTGTTACGTGATTAATTTAATCGGGTAACAATTCAACGTAGTTAGTTGATTCGATGAATAACAGTCATCAGTAAAGTCACAACATTAGTGACAGTAATGTTAAACACTACAGGTGTCCATGTGCATTGTCCAAAAGCCAGCGATGCAGAACTCAGGCCCGCAGTTCTGCCGCTTTATGGTTTTCCCTGGCACTGAACTGGTTGATTAATGCTACTGATTGGCAGGAGAGTGCATGTACCTAGTTTCTCAGGTAGAAATCAGTCTCATACGCTATAGGTGGTCCTTAATGAGCACTGGAGATGTGCATCTCTGCACTAAGCCAGTAAAACATGTAGTGCTTTTAGATCTGGATTGAGGTATATCCGTGAACTCATTGTTACCTGTGTAATCTGCTATAGGGTTCAGCGGTGCTGTGGTACAACCTTTTGCAGAATGGAGAGGAGGACGCTAGGACCTTACACGCTGCATGGCCTGTATTTGTGGGCAATAAATGAGGTAAGTTCCCATCAACCTATGCCATAGTATGGACAATTACATCGAAAAAAAGGTTGAAAATCATTATCTGTAATGACAAAAGACAATATCTCATCACTTTTTATAACAATTTTATTGAAATGAAGACCTAATAATCCATATAATAACAACAGAATCAATAATTGACATATTGAGATATAATAACCAAAACAAAAGTATTCAAATACAAGTAGAGTACATTGATGGTGCTTTAAAGCAGAAGGGTACAGAGAAAACTTGAGCAATAACATCTGTTGTATGTTAACAGCATTAGTCAGATGGAAAAACAACCTATCAGCTGATCAGTACATAATAAAGGGAAAATGGTATAAAGTGATAAGATAATTAGATAATATAATGGGTAAATGAGAGATTACAAAAAATGAAATGCACAGAACTTGACTCTTATTTCTTCCCTGGTTTTAGTTGCCAATAAATGAGTGCAGGCCCACGGACAGGAGTTCAGGAGAAGATGCTCTCTGACTGAGACTGGAGCCAGGATGGATTCTCCCCTCAGTTTACCTACACATTCCTGCACATTTCCCCATTGTTACTCTCCTTGGCCTCAGCTGGCAATCTGGGGGAGGGACTCACTGAATCACACAAAAGCAACTTTCAAGTGTTTGTGCAGTGAAGCAGGACAAGATGTCAACAATACTAAGCTGACATTTGAATTGAGTGGCATTTTGTTTTATACAGTAATCGTCGAGCATTATATTGTTAGCGGGTAGTCCATAGAGTAGTTTACATGATTGATTTGACAAACATTGATCCGCGTTATACATTTAAAATACAAATACATTGTAGAAGACAGAGTAATAAAATATTTGACCCACGAATCACTATTCCTCTATACAGTGGGGCAAAAAGGTATTTAGTCAGCCACTAATTGTGCAAGTTCTCCCACTTAAAAAGATGAGAGAGGCCTGTAATTTTCATCATAGGTACACTTCAACTATGACGGACAAAAATCCTGAAAAAAAAAAATCCTGAAAATCACATTGTAGGATTTTTAATGAATTTATTTGCAAATTATGGTGGAAAATAAGTATTTGGTCAATAACAAAAGTTTATCTCAATACTTTATTATATACCCTTTGTTGGCAATGACTGAGGTCAAACGTTTTCTCTGTCTTCACAAGGTTTTCACACACTGTTGCTGGTATTTTGGCCCATTCCTCCATGTAGATCTCCTCTAGAGCAGTGATGTTTTGGGGCTGTTTCTGGGCAACACAGACTTTCAACTCCCTCCAAAGATTTTCTATGGGGTTGAGATCTGGACACGTTTCATCTTCAATGCCCTTGCTGATGGAAGGAGGTTTTCACTCAAAATCTCACAATACCTGGCCCCATTCATTCTTTCCTTTACACGGATCAGTCGTCCTGGTCCCTTTGCAGAAAAACAGCCCCAACGCATGATGTTTCTACCCCCATGCTTCACAGTAAGTATGGTGTTCTTTGGATGCAACTCAGCATTCTTTTTCCTCCAAACACGACAAGTTGAGTTTTTACCAAAAAGTTATATTTTGGTTTCATCTGACCATATGACATTCTCCCAATCTTCTTCTGGATCATCCAAATGCTCTCTAGCAAACTTCAGACGGGCCTGGACATGTACTGGCTTAAGCAGGGGAACACGTCTGGCACTGCAGGATTTGAGTCCCTGGCGAGGGAGATTATCACTGGTCTTGTATGTCTTCCATTTCCTAATAATTGCTCCCACAGTTGATTTCTTCAAACCAAGCTGCTTACCTATTGCAGATTCAGTCTTCCCAGCCTGGTGCAGGTCTACAATTTTGTTTCTGGTGACCTTTGACAGTTATTTGGTCTTGGCCATAGTAGAGTTTGGAGTGTGACTGTTTGAGGTTGTGGACAGGTGTCTTTTATACTTTTATACAAGTTCAAACAGGTGCCATTAATACAGGTAACGAGTGGAGGACAGAGGAGCCTCTTGGTACTAGGGGGCAGTATTTTCATTTTTGAAAAAAAAAACGTTCCCGTTTTAAATGGGATATTTTGTCAGGACAAGATGCTAGAATATGCATATAATTGACAGCTTTGGATAGAAAACACTAACATTTCCAAAACTGTAAAGATATTGTCTGTGAGTATAACAGAACTGATGTTGCAGGCGAAAGCCTGAGAAAAATCCAAACCAGGAAGTGCCCTAGGAGTCCCTATTGAACTGTGAGTATGCTATGAACCAGCTTACGCTTTCTACATAATCCCCAAGGTGTCTACAGCATTGTCTTGTAGTTTTACGCATATATGTTGAAGAATAGCCGTAGGCGGCCACATTGCGTAAGTGGTCACATGGTGGCTCCGAGAGAGATTCTCGCTTAAAATACAGAGGTAGCCATTACTCCAATCGGTCCTAATGAAAAACGAATTGTCCCAACGGATATATTATCAAATAGATATTAGAAAAACACCTTGAGGATGGATTATAAACAACGTTTGCCATGTTTCTGTTGATATTATGGAGCTAATTTGGAATATTTTTCGCCGTTTTCGTGACTGTAATTTCAGAACAAACGGAGCTATTTCGCCTACAAAAATAATATTTTGGGAAAAAATGAACTTTGGCTATCTACCTGGGAGTCTCGTGAGTGAAAACATCCGAAGTTCATCAAAGGTAAATGATTTAATTTGATTGCTTTTCTGATTTGTGACAAGGTTGCCTGCTGCTAGCAAGGCATAATGCTATGCTAGGCTATCAATAAACTTACACAAATGCTTGTCTAGCTTTGGCTGTAAAGCATATTTTGAAAATCTGAGATGACAGGGTGATTAACAAAAGGCTAAGCTGTGTCTCAATATGTTTCATTTGTGATTTTCATGAATATTAATATTTTCTAGGGATATTTATGTCCGTTGCATTATGCTAATTATTGTCAGGCGATGATTACGCTCCCGGATCCGGGATGGGGAATATCAAGAGGTTTTAAAGAAGAAGTTACAGGTCTGTGAGAGCCAGAAATCTTGCTTGTTTGTAGGTGACCAAATACTAATTTCCACCATAATTTGCAAATAAATTCATTAAAAATCCTACAATGTGATTTTCTGGATTTATTTTCTCATTTTGTCTGTCATAGTTGAAGTGTACCTATGATGAAAATTACAGGCCTCTCTCATCTTTTTAAGTGGGAGAACTTGCACAATTGGTGGCTGACTAAATACTTTTTGCCCCACTGTACATACAGAATATTAAAATTTTAGCATCCATTTAATCTGCAGCACATACACACAAACATTTACACATGCACAGGCAATCACCCATGCATTGACATACACTTGTGTGCACACAGATAAACAAAGAGAAAATAGAAGAGGTCAAAACTAAATGAAGAGGAAGTGCTACTGTAAAGTCTGATATTTCAGTTTTCCGATGTCATATGTGCTGAGTAAACCCAGATAATGTTTTTTCATATAATCTAATCCACCTAGATATATATGAGGTCAATTCTGATTTTCAAACCATCATTTCCCACACACACATCTATAGTTGCCTTGCTTAATTTGTTCCACAAAATGGGTTGCCTGTGTGCCAGTCTGTTTCTGCTCTCATGCCTAATGGAATTGTTGGCATGAAAATGACAGCAATGGAGTTAACAAGAGCACTAACAGATTTGGAACCAGGTTACAAAAGGAGCACAATGTCCCATTGATGCATTGCAGTGCAGGTAAAGGCTGCATTCAGAGATGCTATACATGACTCTGAGTCTGTGTTCTCCACATCACTCTGTATAGACAAACGTCAAACTAAAATCCAACAATGCATGTGTGGGTCAAGTGGGTGGCTGTTTCTGGATGGCGCCACTGCCGATGTAAAGACTAAGCACAAACAAACATGTATTTTTTTGCATGTGCAATACATTATACATTGGCACCGCCAATGGACTCAAGATTTACATCTCTCTGAGAGTTCACAGTGCGTCCTTATCTCCCGCTGTGAAGGAGAGAGGCTTCAGCTCCATGTTGGAGCTCACGACGTCAGAGGTCGCCAGATGAAGAGGGCCATCTGTTCTGCATGTGTGGTTCACGGGGAGGTCGTCTACAGGCCGACAGAGCACAGAGAATCGCTGAGAAGTATAAAGACAGTAAACTGATATTGTCGAACATGAGACTGGTGACAAATAGCTCATACAGATGGGAGAAAAGAAAACAACTTAAATTGAGGATCTGAAATAGCAGACCCAACTGACAACGTATTCTGTGTTTCCATAAGTTTCAAGTTGTTGATTACAATTATTTATACTCCATGATAAGAAACAATGTATGTGTTAAGAATTTAATTGACAGCCCCAATATGTTTGTGTCATATTTGTGTAGCTTGACGAATCACTATTACTGACATATCCAACTGGTTTAAGTTCTGTTCTGTTACAGATTTGGATCTTAATTTGACCCTGCTTCTCACAGCAGGAAAATTATCTTGCAGGATCATAATAGGAGCGCATGTGAAAGTATGGGACTATAAACTAGTCTAACCTAAACTAGACAAGACAAGCCTGTCTAAAGATGTTGAAATGTATTGACTTGAGCTCACCTGGCGCAGGGTTCCATTGCTGTTGGCCATTTTGTAGACCATCCATAGCGGGATGAAGGAGAGGGAGATAGTGGCAATGAACCAGCCAATGATGTTAGCCCAGACAGGATAAACATATGTGTTGCTGAACTTCAATGGTGAGTACTTGACTATGGAGAAGATGAAGGTAGCCTATGGTTTGGGAGAGAAAAGTAACTCATTACAAAACAAAATTAACACTCACGCTCTCAACATAGAGATCTGACATGAGGCAAGACCGTGTGCGTGTCAGAGAGAGAAGCAGAAAGAGAAACACAGAGAGTGAGGTGTACAGAAAGCGAGACAAGACAGTGAGACGGTGTTTTGATTGGGATCCCCATTAGCCGACGCCAATGGAGACAGCTAGTCTTACCGGGGTCCGACACGTAACGAAAAAGACATTACAGACAAAAGACTTTACAATTTACATACATTTAAAAACATTAACATGTAGTGTGTGTGTGTGTGTGAATCTATCAGCTACACATACATGTCAGTACATACACACAAGTAGGTCACATGGGGGAGAGGCATTGTGCTGCGAGGTGTTACTCTGTTTTTTGAAACCAGGTTTTCTGATCCCTTGCGCTATATAAGATTGAAGGGAGTTTCATGCACTCATGGCTCTCTATAATACTGTACGTTGAATTTGTTCTGGACCTGGAGACTGTGAAAAGACCCCTGGCGGCATGTCTGGTGGGGTAAGTGTGCGTGTCAGCGCTGTGTGCTGTATGAATAATTGAATAAGAGACATTCTTTTTAACCATTTCAAATTATTATTACTCAATTCTATAGTTTGGGTAGCACCAGTGATTTAAGTAAGAAGGTTATGTCATCTAAAACAATCATCTGTTTCCATTACGTGGAACAGTGTCCAAAATTGAAGTGGATCCAAGTAAATGTTTGATGAATTAGAGATAAATAAAGGATATTGTAAATCATGCTAATATAACGTGTCTGTGTAAGCAGTATATAGGAGAACCAATGGGACTGCCCCGACAGAGCTCCTGACCGACCTGTACTATGGTGCACTACGTTTGTTGGAACCTCTCCAGCTTGCTGACAATACATAATTATTCATTTAATATTGACTTCAGCTGTCCCTGGTGTTGAATTTCAACGACAGTTGACAAGGCATACAATTTGGAATTACCAACACATTAACGTTTCTTATAAAAATAAGAAGTGATACTTGCATGCATAGTACTAATATTAGCCTTTTGATTACTGAATCCTTACTGTGCACACTGTAGGAGTGATGTAGAGCCAGCAGTACTTCATCAAAGGCAGAGGTCTGTAGCCAATCATATCACTGATGTTACCATAGAAACGTTCAGCACCTATAGTTCAAGGGGGGCACGTCACAAAAAGTCACAAATCACCATGTCACCATTGGTTGAATTCCCTATTGCCTTCAGACAGATGCCGTTATTCTAAAGTGAGTACGTTGCTATGACCTATAGGCAGTGTACGACTCACCATAGACCCAGGCGATGCAGACAGACTGACAAATGGCCAGCAGTAGCAGGGTGGTTCCACTGCACACATGGTGGTCTAGCAGCTGAAGCAGGTACATTCCTCCCTGGAGTAAAAACAAAACCTTGTCATGACTTTACCCACACCAAACACAACACTTCAACATACCCAATGTTTTTTAATTTTTTTTTTACACATTTTGTTACGTTACAGCTTTATTCTAAAATGTATTAAATAAAGAAAAATCCTCATTAATCTACACACAATACCACATAATGATAGTGAAAACAGGTTTTTAGACATTTTTGCTAATTTATTCAAATAAAAACAAAAATATATTATTTACATAAGGATTCAGACCCTTTGCTATGAGACTCGAAATTGAGCTCAGGTGCATCCTGTTTCCATTGATCATCCTTGAGATGTTTCTACAACTTGATTGGGGTCCACCTGTTGTAAATTGAATTGATTGGACATGATTTGGAAAGGCACACACCTGTCTATATAAGGTCCCACAGTTGACAGTGCAAAAACTAAGCCATGAGGTCGAAGGTTGTCCGTAGAGCTTCGAGAAAGGATTGTTTCAAAGCACAGATCTGGGAAGGGTACCAACACACTTCTGGAGTATTGAAAGTCCCAAAGAACACAATGGCCTCCATCATTCTTAAATGGAACAAGCTTGGAACCACCAAGACACTTTCTAGAGCTGCCCGCCCGGCCTAACTGAGCAATTGGGTGAGAGCTCCAGAGCTCCAGAGTTCCAGAACCTTCCAGAAGGACAACCTTCTCTGCAGCACTCCACCAATCAGGCCTTTATGGTAGAGTGGCTAGACGGAAGCTACTCCTCAGTAAAAAGGCACATGACAGCCTGCTTGGAGTTTGCCAAAAGGCACGTAAAGGACTCTCAGACCATGAGAAACAAGATTCTCTGGTCTGATGAAACCAAGATTGAACTCTTTGGCCTGAATGCCAAGCGTCACATCTGGAGGAAACCTGGCACCATCCCTACGGTCAAGCATGGTGGTGGCAGCATCATGCTGTGGAGAAGTTTTTCAGCGGCAAGGAGTGGGAGCCTAGTCAGGATCGAGGGAAAGATGAACAGAGCAAAGTACAGAGTTCCTTTGATGTAAACCTGCTCCAGAGCGCTCAGGTCCTCAGACTAGGGGGAAGGTTCACCTTCCAACAGGACAACGACCCTAAGCACAAAGCCAAGACAATGCAGGAGTGGCTTCCGGAAAGGTCTCCAAATGTCCTTGAGTGGCCAAGCCAGAGCCTGGACTTTGAATATCTCTGAAGCACTGAAAATAGCTGTGCAGCAATGCTCCACATCCAACCTGACAGAGCTTGTGAGGATCTGCAGAGAAGAATGTGAGAAACTCCCCAAATACAGGTGTCCAAGCTTGTAGCGTCATACCCAAGAAGACTCAAGGCTGTAATCGCTGCCAAAGGTGCTTCAACAAAGTACTGAGTAAAGTGTCTGAATACTTACTGTATGTAAATGTGATATTTCAGTTTTTTTTTATTTAGAATTAATATGTAACATTTCTAAACCTGTTTTTGCTTTGTCACTATGGGGTATTGTGTGTAGATTGATGAGGGGAAAAAAATAAATGTAATACATTTTAGAATAAGGTAACATAACAAAATGTGGAACAAGGCAAGGGACTTGAATACTTAGCGACTGCATTGTACTTATACACACTTATAGTCACTACTCCCAAACCTTATATACCAACAAACAACATGTGTGGGTGTATGAATACAGTTTGGGCATGTTCAGGAACATGACCAGTCAAGGGCCTGTATCTTGGATCAGTTTATGATCCCTAGATCAGCACTCTTTCTCTGAGACGCTTTATGAATACGACCCCTGGTAAAACACCGGGCACTAGTCATAGACTAACAGTATGGGTGATGCATTGGTCTCTTACCTCTGTGACCAGGGCAAGCCCAAGTATGAAGCATATTGTGCAGATAGCCAGCAACAGCAGCTCTCTCCTGAACTCACGTCGCAGATAGGTAGGGAACAGATCCACAACAGATGTCATCAAACACTCCAGACCAACAAACTAGAGAAGGAGAGCGAGATTAGATGGATAGTTTGAGTTTGTTCTTTATGGTCAATTCCATTTCAATTAAAGACAAACTTATATTTTCTCCTTAAAATGTAAACAAATAGAAATAAAGTACAATTGGAGTTGACTTCATTCCTGAATTGAAACGGAATTTAAGCCCAGACCTGTTAAGCCATGTTTGACAAACAGTTGACTATGACAATTGACAAAAAGCTTCAGTATGCATGGGAGAAAGAGGGACACTTACCTGGCTATCCAGACCCAGAAGGATGATCATGATGAAGAAACAGGCAGACCAGATCTGAGACATGGGCATCATGGCTACTGCTCGAGGGTACACAATAAATGCCAGCCCAGGACCTGTACAAAGATAGGAACACTGACTGAGTACACTCAATCACTGCACACTGTCCAATTTGTGTCACTACAGTGCACGCTGACTACACATAACTGCACACACTGACTGAACACATGGCCTAAACCTGACCTCACCCGTGGCTGGTCTCGCCCAGCATGTACATGCAACGTACACACATACTGTACATATGAAATTAGGCATGCTCACTAGGGATGAATGGCGGGAACCCGGTTGCCAAGATTTACAGATATTAACCACCCAAAACCATTTCCTTCTTCCGGGAAAAATAACTGCGAGAAACTGGTAAATTATAATTATTTATATGAACAGCATGACGTGAAATTGAACTGTTCAAATATAAATCTGGCTTCTCTACGGCCTTCTCTCTGCTTAATGCATGATGAATCATCAACGCTCAGGTTGGGTACAGACAGCCTATCTCAGTGTGGAACGCAGTTCACAATGCATCATCTCATCATGGTAACTTTTATTCTTTTGACAGGTAGCCTATGATACAGTAATATAATGCATAATAAGCTGTCACGAACGTCATCAGGGAAATGACTGGACCAAGGTGCAGCGTGGTGAGCATACATTTCTCTTTATTATGAATGTCGCCAACAAGAAACAACAAAAACTAACGTGAAGCTTACTAGGGCTATACAGGCTACTAACAAAGTCAACTACCCACAACTAAGGTGGAAAAAGGGCTGCCTAAGTATGATTCCCAATCAGAGACAAGGATAGACAGCTGTCCCTGATTGAGAACCATACCCTGCCAAAACATAGAAACAGAAAACATAGAAATAAAGAAACTAGAATGCCCACCATAGTCACACAAAAATAGAGAATAAAAGCCTCTCTATGGCCAGGGTGTGACATAAACTTCTAATGTATAGCCTCTGTCTCTGGCACAATACGCACGCACCTGTGCTCCGCTGGCCTCTCCTTAAAAAATGCTCCTTAGCTCTTTGAGTCCCATGCAGGAAAAGCTAGACTAGAATAGCTTGCTGGACATTCTTTCTTTTTTTTTGCATTTCTTGAATATTCGAAGAGGGACGCAAGCTCTTGTTTGCTGAATGTTAAATACAGCAGCCAATAGAACTCTCAGGTAGTTTGAAAGAAGAGGGAACCCGCGATGGCGGTAGGCTATAATAACAGTTGTTTATTCAGACCCATAACCATTCAATCTTTGTGAAGAGAAGTGAAAACCTTCTGCATCTCATCCTAGTCCTATATTATTCAAGGATGTCACTAGAATTATGCAGATAAGAACAAAACATATTTCATTTAACTGTTGAAAGCAAGGAAGGCATGAAGCAACACTAGAGAGAGAAAAAGGAGGTCGGCTAATAACATTGGAGGAAATATTATGAAAGGTGTATATGAGTCAATTACACAAATAGGCCCCATTATAGTTCAAAATTAAAATCACATTTGCTAGCCTATACTTGTAATTTATTTTTAATGGTTTTAAACGAGGTGTGTAATTCCAGTCCATATAATACAGTATAACACAGTACAGTAATACAGTTCACACTAAAAATGATCAGCCAACTGGAGCTTGTTAAATGTTTTTAACCAAGAGAGCTACTAGCTCCATCTATGGGCTTTTATGTTTTTTTTAATGTTTTTTTTTTCTGGGCTTAATGTGCACTAGCCAATATAACATATACAGTATGTATTGGATAATGGCACAATCATTTGGGCTTTTTTTGGGCTTGGGCTCATGAAATGTCTTTAATGTAGGGCTCATAAAATGTATTTAATATATGGCTCATCAGGCTCAGGTAGCATCAGGATAAAATGTTTGATCAAAGCTCCAATCAAAGGGCTCCCGAATGGTGCAGCGGTCTAAGGCACTGCATCGCAGTGCTAGAGGCGTCACTACAGACCCTGGCTCGATCTCGGGCTGTATCACAACCGGCCGTGATCGGGAGTCCCATAGGGCGGCGCACAATTTGCCCAGCATCATCCGGGTTAGGGGAGGGTATGGCTGGAGGGGTTTACTTGGTTCATCATGTTCTAGAGACTCCTTGTTTCGGGCAGGGTGCCTGCAGGCTTACTTAGGTCATCAGGTGAACAGTGTTTCCTCCGACACATTTGGTGTCTGGGTTAAGCAGGCAGGTGTTAAGAAGTGTGGTTTTGCGGGTCATGTTTCGGAGGACGACTCAACCTTCACCTCTCGAGCCTGTTGGAGTTTCATTTACATATGTATTCAGACCCTTTACTCTCTACTTTGAGGCATATTTGGCAGTGATTACAGCCTTGAGTGTTATTGGGTATGACCCTAAAAGCTTGGCATACCTGTATTTAGGGAGTTTCTCCCATTCTTCTCTGCGGTTCCTCTCAAGCTCTGTCAGGTTGGATGTGGAGCGTCACTGCACAGCTATTTTCAGGTCTCTCCAGAGATGTTTGATCGGGTTCAAGTCCGGGCTCTGGCTGGGCCACTCAAGGACATTCAGAGACTTGTCCCAAAGCCACTCCTGCATTGTCTTGGCTGTGTGCTTAGTATCGTTGTCATGCTGGAAGGTGAATCTTCGTCTGAGGTCCTGAGCACTCTGGAGCAGGTTTTCATTAAGGATCTCTCTGTACTTTGCTCCATCTTTGCCTGAATCCTGACTAGGCTCCCAGTCCCTGCCGCTGAAAAACATCCCCCCAGCATGATGCTGCCACCACCATGATTCATCGTAGGGATGGTGCCAGGTTTCCTCCAGACGCGGTACTTGGCATTCAGGCCAAAGAGTTCAATCTTGGTTTCATCAGACCAGAGAATCTTGTTTCTCATGGTCTGAGAGTCTTTAGGTGCCTTTTGGCAAACTAAAAGGGGGCTGTCATGTGCCATTTACTGAGGAGTGGCTTCTGTCTGGCCACTCTACCATAAAGGCCTGGTTGGTAGCTAGAGAGATGGTTGTCCTTCTGGAAGGTTCTCCCATCTCCACGGAGGAATTCTAGAGCTCTGTCAAAGTGACGATTGGGTTCTTGGTCACCTACCTGACCAAGGCACTTCTCCCCCGATTGCTCAGTTTGGATGGGCGTCCAGCTCTTGGAAGAGTCTTGGTGGTTCCAAACTTCTTCCATTTAAGAATGATGGAGGCCACTGTGTTCTTGGGGACCTTCAATGGATGCAGAAACGTTTTGGTACCCTTCTCCAGACCTCTGCCTCGACACAATCCTGTCTCGGAGCTCTACGGACAATTCCTTTGACGTCATGGCTTAGTTTTTGCTCTGACATGCACTGTCAACTAAGAGACCTTATATAGACAGGCGTGTGCCTTTCTAAATCATATCCAGTAAATTGAATTTACCACAGGAGGACTCCAATGAAGTTGTGGAAACATCTCAAGGATGATCAATGGAAGCAGGATGCACCTTAGCTCAATTTCGAGTCTCATAGCAAAGGGTCTGAATCCATTTTAGAAAAAGGCTGTAACAATACAAAATGTGGAAAAAGTCAAGGTGTCTGAATTTTTTCAGAAGGCACTGCATATGCTTTATAATGCTTTTGAATTACACTTCCGGTTTTCGGGGGAAATACCTTGGAGAAAAGTGATTTATTCTCGGGATGGAACATTTGTAAAATTACGGAAAATATTTAACTCTAATGGGCACACACAAATGGACACATGTTTTTGTTAACTGTATTGCGGATGTATTATCCTCAGAAATTATATACTGTATGTCCAATTTGTTACACAAATGGCTCAGTAAACAGACAAAATGTCACGTCCTGACCTCAGTTCCTTTTTTATGTCTCTATTTTAGTTTGGTCAGGGCGTGAGTTGGGGTGGGCATTCTATGTGTTGTTCTATGTTTTTGTATTTCTGTGTTTGGCCTGGTATGGTTCCCAATCAGAGGCAGCTGTTTATGGTTGTCTCTGATTGAGAACCATACTTAGGCAGCCTGATTTCCCACTATGATTTGTGGGTAGTTGTCTGCCAGACAGAACTGTTTCGTTTTCGTTCCTTCTCTTGTTATTTTGTTTTTGTGTTCAGTTTAAATAAATATTAACATGGACACGTACCACGCTGCATATTGGTCCGATCCTTCCTATTCCTCCTCAGAAGAGGAGGAAAACCGTTACACACACATGTGACCCGTTTCAGGAAGCTAGGCATATGTCACACGTCACTACTTCACAGGAGAGGCATTTGAACATAATTATTTTTTATTATTTATCAAAATGCGTTTTTTGGCAGAACTACCTTTTGGAACATGTGAACTTTCATGTGCCTTAATAACAAACCTGAATGCCATCTGTAAATACAAATAAAATGATTTAATTACGAGCCTAATTTTGCCAGAAAGTCACTCTAATTGCAAGTTAAAGCATACTGTTCACTAACTAGCGAACATAGCTCGCTGGCTCGCTAGCTAAAGTTACGTGTATGATCTGTGTAGTCATTTTATTTGTATCTCAGAAATCCATTGGCATTGCTAGTTATAGCCTAATGTTAGCTAGCTAGCTAACATTGGACCTAGTTGGTTAGCTTTAGCTACTTACAGATTCATACCACAGCATTTCATGCATGGTGGTTATCTATGACAATCAGTATATCTAGTAGTATGGGTTGGGATTATGGTTTATTCTTTCGCTAGCTAGCGAGCTAGCTACATGACCCATCAAGTTAGCCAGGTGTGTCTGGGGTTGATTACGGCCATCTATTGTATTTCATGAACATGTGTATGTGTCTAGACAAAAGTGTCCCATCCAGTTAGCTAGATGTGGCTGGGGGGTGCCTATAGCAATTATTTATGACACATCAAGCATCATCTAACGATGATAAAATATTTAAACAATATTTTTATCTGGACACTCTCTATTTTTGATATTGCCACAATGCATATATGCAAGTAACAATTTCACTGTACCGTTTATACCTTCTGTATCCTGTGCATGTGACAAATAAACGTTGATTTTATTTGATATAGTGTGTGTTTACTAGAAACGGTAATGTGAAGAACAACATGACCTGCACCAAAGTCAGATTAGGATATAGGCCAAGGACTAGATAAAGTGCATTTTTACCTGGAGTTTTTCCTTATTGTAGGCTCTTTCACCACTTTTAGTCTTGAAATCTTTGGTTGTTTACTACACTACTTTACTCACTCTGTTTAGCACATGGCCTGACATGTGAATCCTTAAAGAGATGGGTGGGGCTAAGGCTTAAGAGGGTGTGAACGATGCTGAATAGGTGTAGACAAATAAGAGCTCTCCAGTAGGTGTCCCAAAATATTCAAGAGACATTTTCTCAAAAGTGGGGTTACAAATCAATCTACTTTCAAAGCAGAATTACTTTCCCATTGTTCCTCAACTGTTGTGTATGATATGCCATTTTGTAACTCTGAGATTCCAACCATTTCAAATGTTGCTACATAAGACCAAATCGAGGTGGTCGGTCACATATAGAAACCAAATATAAAAAAAATATTTAAAGAAGATTACTTACTATAAGAAGTTTTCACAGTCATTGTGGATGAATTTGGTGTGAACCATCTGTGACCTTTGGCTTTTACGGCATTATGATCTTCTATGGAATAATGTCAAACATTCTAATGGTAAAATCCATCTCTCTTGTCTGTTACAGTATCAACGTTTACCTGACTCAGCCACCTCTTCAATGGACACCCCCTGTTCATAGGTCATGAAGCCCAAAACAGAGAAGATTGCGAAGCCTGACACGATGCTGGTGCCACTGTTTAGAAGACACAGGTAAAAACAGTCCCTGGGGGGAAAAAAACAAATTACATGAGAAATAGTGATCTATCTTTGGCCTGGAGATACTTTATAACTTGCGAGTGATTCCCAAAGTCTCTTAATCCTATAAATCTGCAGTATTTATTTTTAGTCAGTGTCAAGCAGTCAGACTGGGGGTGGGTTTCACTGACACTCCGGAGACCATAGAGTTGGAAAGAGGGCACACTCCTTATCTTTGTATGTATTGCTTCTGTGAGAGCATGGGCAGCTTTAAGGTTGGTGATTTACTGCCACCTGTAGTGCAGGAATGTTTGCTCAGGAGTATAAATCATTGGCTGATCCCTCCTACTGACCTGTGATCCCACATAGGAAGTCCCACCCGGTTGACTACTTTAAAATGCTGAAATACTTCAATGGTGCTGCCCATACTAAAAAAGTGAGGTTTGTGGCATGTGTGTCCTCTATACATCCCTACGCCAGTGACTCACTTGTAGCAGTCGTTGTTGTAACTGCTGTAGCTGCCCAGGGATGTGAGAAAGCCCAAGCTGATAGCATAGGAGAAGAAAATCTGTGTGCCTGCATCCATCCACACCTTAGATGGGATGAATAGCATATTACACATAACATTCAATTCATGGAGATATTATGATTCTTGTTTGTTTGTTTGTTTGTGTGTGTGTGTGTGTGTGTGTGTGTGTGTGTGTGTGCGCGCGCTGAGCCGGCAAAGGCTTGACATCGAAAGTCTGGGTGACGCCACCAAACGGCAACACCTCCAGTCTGTTCTCAGTGCAAAACTGCCCAAAGAATATGAGGATACTGAAACACAGTGGAGCATGATCAAGTCCACCATCCTCAACACCTGTAAGAACACCCTAATGATGAAGAAGGACTCAGAAATTGAACAGCTCATTAACACCAAGCGGAGAACATCCTGCGCCTGGCACAACGACATCAACTGCTTAACCAGAAGAGAAACTCACGCCAGGGGGAAGAAGGAACTAAAGAACACCGGGTAAGGGAACTAAAGAACAAATGGACAGGAAAGGCACTGGAGATCCAGCAACTAGCAGACTCGGGAGATTCCGGAGGCTTTTTCGACTCCATGAAGGTGGTATGTGGACCCAGTTACTGTTAACTCGAAATGACACAACGACAAGGTTCCAGTTTAACAAAGTTTACTACACCGTATGAACACCATCAAAGGTCGCCATTACACTCGAGGCTAAGTCCATCAACGACTAGACTTCCTGTGCATGCGCACTCTTGACTGAGTGATAGCCCCGTAAATAGAAATATTGGGATACTTAAAACATGAACTTAACAGTTACCGCGGCCTAAACCCAATCCGCTCCAAAGGTGGGCCAAAGTTGCTAAAGGATGACGAATCCATCCAATCCCATTGGAAAGACTACTTCAAAGAGCTCCTCAACAGAAAGACAACGGTTGAGAGGGCAGTTGAGAGTGAAGCACAAAGGAGGACATAGGATAACTACCCAGCCTGCAGGAGTTGCAAGATGCCATCAGGAAGATGAGGGACAACAAGGCCACTGGTCCTGATAGGATTCCAGTGGAAATCCTAAAGGAAGGCGTGCCAGATCTCCTAGATCACATACAGTACATGCCTTGCTCTTTAAGATCAAGGACAAGGAGGAAATCCCTGCAGAACTCAGGGACACCCTAATCATCACAATTTTTTGGTGGACATGAGGGAGGCATCTCCCTCATGTCCACCACCAGAAAAACACTTTCCCGCATACTGGGCAACTGACTCCTTTCCCTGTCAGAAGAAATTCTCCCAGAATGTCAGTGTGGCTTTCACCCAACAAAGTCACCATGGACATGACTTTTCACTGCGTGGCAAATGCAAGAAGCAACCACTGTAAAGACCTTACAAAAGGGGGAACTTAATACGATATGTTATTTGCATAGACGTATGGAACCCTCTTTGTTATTGGTCTGTTAACCATCACCATGCAAACCGAAACTGATGCCCATTCAAACAGGCATCAGAAGGTCCTGTGTAGTATGTGTTGTATTTTCAACCAGCAACTACCAGGAAACAACACTGACACAACACTTAATACGCCACCATCTAAGCTGTGCCAGTGGAGCATTCTCAAGACAAGCGCACAAACATCAGTTTCCTGGAGGTGGCCCGAACATGAAGAGCATCACCACCACCCAAAACCAGCTCAGATGGACTGACCATTTTGTTAGGATGCCCAACTCCTGCCTCCAGAAACAGGTGCTGTACTCACAACTAAACTAAGGGAAGAGTTCCCCGGGCGGACAAAATAAGCGGTACGAGGATAACATCAAAACATCAAGACATATTCCAGTTGAGAGCACACTGTAAAAAGACAGGTCGACAATGGAGGAAAACTCTCCATGAGGGTGAAGCACTTATGAAGATCTTCGCAGTGCAGCTTATGACAAGCGGCAACTTCGAAAGACGAACATTTCCATCAAGAAGGCCCAACCACCATCCACCACCACTACTCAACCTTGCCCACACAGCACCAAAATGTGCGGCTCCCGGATTGGCATATTCAGCCATCTGAAGACCCACAAGCAGGATCCACCAGAAGAACAATCATACTCGACCCGAGTGATCGCCGGTGATGATGATGATTATAATGATGGTGTGTGTGTTTCTGTGTGCGTGTGTGTCAAGCCATGTACTGTTGGTCTACCTGTGGGTCTGTGAGGCGGGAGATGTCAGGGTAAATGTAAAAGATGATGCCGTCTATGGCTCCAGGCAGAGTGACACCGCGGACCAGCAGGACCAGGAGCATGGCATATGGGAATGTGGCCGTAAAGTAAGCAGCCTGACAGGAGAGATAACAGAAATAATTGTAATAATAATTGTAATAATAATTGTAATCTACACAACCCTGTCAGTTTGTAGAAGGAGTTATGGTCATATTGAATTTGTTACGGTGCGTGAATGAGGACCCAAAAGCGAATTAACTTAGACAGAGCTTCTTTAATTACCAAACATAGGTAGGCTCAGACGGACCGGCAGATTCCGACAGGACAAGACAAGGTTACAGCAAACATGACGACAGTCTGGTTCAGGCATGAAACACAACAAACAAGAATCCGACAAAGACAGGAGCAGAAACAGAGAGAGATATAGGGACCTAATCAGAGGGAAAAAGGGAACAGGTGGGAAAAGGGGTGACGAGGTAGTTAGGAGGAGACAAGGCACAGCTGGGGGAAAGAGGGGGAGAAAAGGTAACCTAACAACGACCAGCAGAGGGAGACAGGGTGAAGGGAAAGGACAGAAACAAGACACAACATGACAGTACATGACAGTACCCCCCCACTCACCGAGCGCCTCCTGGCGCACTCGAGGAGGAAACCTGGCGGCAACGGAGGAAATCCTCGATCAGCGCACGGTCCAGCACGTCCCGAGAGGGAACCCAACTCCTCTCCTCAGGACCGTACCCCTCCCAATCTACGAGGTACTGGTGACCACGGCCCCGAGGACGCATGTCCAAAATTCTACGGACCCTGTAGATGGGTGCGCCCTCGACAAGGATGGGGGGGGGGGGGGGAGACGAGCGGGGGCGCGAAGGACGGGCTTGATGCAGGAGACATGGAAGACCGGGTGGACGCGACGAAGGTATCGCGGAAGAAGAAGTCGAACTGCGACAGGATTAATGACCCGAGAAATACGGAACGGACCAATGAACCGCGGGGTCAACTTGCGAGAAGCCGTCTTAAGGGGAAGGTTCTGAGTGGAGAGCCAAACTCTCTGACCGCGACAATATCTAGGACTCTTAGTTCTACGCTTATTAGCAGCCCTCACAGTCTGCGTCCTATAACGGCAAAGTGCAGACCTGACCCTCTTCCAGGTGCGCTCGCAACGTTGGACAAAAGCCTGAGCGGAGGGGACGCTGGACTCGGCGAACTGAGATGAGAACAGCGGAGGCTGGTACCCGAGGCTACTCTGAAAAGGAGATAGCCCGGTCGCAGACGAAGGAAGCGAGTTGTGGGCGTATTCTGCCCAGGGGAGCTGTTCTGACCAAGACGCAGGGTTACGAAAAGAAAGACTGCGTAAGATGCGACCAATAGTCTGATTGGCCCGTTCTGCTTGACCGTTAGACTGGGGGTGAAAGCCGGAAGAGAGACTGACGGAAGCCCCAATCAAACGGCAAAACTCCCTCCAAAATTGAGACGTGAATTGCGGACCTCTGTCCGAAACGACGTCTGACGGGAGGCCATGAATTCTGAAAACATTCTCGATGATGATTTGTGCCGTCTCTTTAGCAGAAGGAAGCTTAGCAAGGGGAATGAAATGAGCCGCCTTAGAGAACCTATCGACAACCGTAAGAATAACAGTCTTCCCCGCTGACGAAGGCAGTCCGGTGACAAAATCTAAGGCGATGTGAGACCACGGTCGAGAGGGAATAGGAAGCGGCCTGAGACGGCCGGCAGGAGGAGAGTTACCGGACTTAGTCTGCGCGCAGACCGAACAAGCAGCCACGAAACGACGCGTGTCATGCTCCCGGGTGGGCCACCAAAAACGCTGGCGAATGGAAGCAAGCGTACCCCGAACGCCAGGGTGGCCGGCTAACTTGGCAGAGTGAGCCCACTGAAGAACGGCCAGACGAGTAGGAACGGGAACGAAAAGAAGGTTCCTAGGACAAGCGCGCGGCGACGGAGTGTGAGTGAGCGCTTGTTTTACCTGCCTCTCAATTCCCCAGACAGTCAACCCGACAACACGCCCCTCAGGGAGAATCCCCTCGGGGTCAGTGGAGGCTACTGAAGAACTGAAGAGACGAGACAAAGCATCAGGCTTGGTGTTCTTAGAGCCCGGACGATAAGAAATCACGAACTCGAAACGAGCGAAAAACAGCGCCCAACGCGCCTGACGCGCATTAAGTCGTTTGGCAGAACGGATGTACTCAAGGTTCCTATGGTCAGTCCAAACGACAAAAGGAACGGTCGCCCCCTCCAACCACTGTCGCCATTCGCCTAGGGCTAACCGGATGGCGAGCAGTTCGCGGTTACCCACATCATAGTTACGTTCCGACGGCGACAGGCGATGAGAAAAATACGCGCATGGGTGGACCTTGTCGTCAGAGAGGGAGCGCTGAGAAAGAATGGCTCCCACGCCCACCTCTGACGCGTCAACCTCGACAACGAACTGTCTAGAGACGTCAGGTGTAACAAGGATAGGAGCGGATGTAAAACGATTCTTGAGGAGATCAAAAGCTCCCTGGGCGGAAACGGACCACTTAAAGCACGTCTTGACAGAAGTAAGGGCTGTGAGAGGAGCTGCCACCTGACCGAAATTACGGATGAAACGACGATAGAAGTTCGCGAAGCCGAGAAAGCGCTGCAGCTCGACGCGTGACTTAGGGACGGGCCAATCAATGACAGCTTGGACCTTAGCGGGATCCATCTTAATGCCTTCAGCGGAAATAACAGAACCGAGAAATGTGACGGAGGAGGCATGAAAAGTGCACTTCTCAGCCTTCACAAAAAGACAATTCTCTAAAAGGCGCTGGAGGACACGTCGAACGTGCTGAACATGAATCTGGAGTGACGGTGAAAAAATCAGGATATCGTCAAGGTAAACGAAAACAAAGATGTTCAGCATGTCTCTCAGGACATCATTGACTAATGCCTGAAAGACAGCTGGAGCGTTAGCGAGGCCGAAAGGAAGAACCCGGTATTCAAAGTGCCCTAACGGAGTGTTAAACGCCGTCTTCCACTCGTCCCCCTCCCTGATGCGCACGAGATGGTAAGCGTTACGAAGGTCCAACTTAGTGAAAAACCTGGCTCCCTGCAGGATCTCGAAGGCTGAAGACATAAGAGGAAGCGGATAACGATTCTTCACTGTTATGTCATTCAGCCCTCGATAATCTATGCAGGGGCGCAGAGACCCGTCCTTCTTCTTGACAAAAAAAAACCCCGCTCCGGCGGGAGAGGAGGAGGGGACTATGGTACCGGCGTCAAGAGCTACAGACAAATAATCTTCGAGAGCCTTACGTTCGGGAGCCGACAGAGAGTATAGTCTACCCCGGGGGGGGGGGTGGTTCCCGGAAGGAGATCAATACTACAATCATACGACCGGTGTGGAGGAAGAGAGGTGGCCCTGGACCGACTGAACACCGTGCGCAGATCGTGATATTCCTCCGGCACCCCTGTCAAATCACCAGGCTCCTCCTGTGAAGAAGAGACAGAGGAAACAGGAGGGATAGCAGACATTAAACATTTCACATGACAAGAGACGTTCCAGGAGAGGATAGAATTACTAGACCAATTAATGGAAGGATTATGACAAACTAGCCAGGGATGGCCCAAAACAACAGGTGTAAAAGGTGAACGAAAAATTAAAAAAGAAATGGTTTCACTATGATTACCAGAAACAGTGAGGGTTAAAGGTAGCGTCTCACGCTGAATCCTGGGGAGAGGACTACCATCCAGGGCGAACAAGGCCGTGGGCTCCTTTAACTGTCTGAGAGGAATGTCATGTTCCCGAGCCCAGGTCTCGTCCATAAAACAGCCCTCCGCCCCAGAGTCTATTAAGGCACTGCAGGAAGCTGACGAACCGGTCCAGCGTAGATGGACCGACAAGGTAGTGCAGGATCTTGAAGGAGAGACAGGAGTAGTAGCGCTCACCAGTAGCCCTCCGCTTACTGACGAGCTCTGGCCTTTTACTGGACATGAAGTGACAAAATGACCAGCGGAACCGCAATAGAGACAGAGGCGGTTGGTGATTCTCCGTTCCCTCTCCTTAGTCGAGATGCGGATACCTCCCAGCTGCATGGGCTCAGCACCCGAGCCGGCAGAGGAAGATGGTAGTGATGCGGAGAGGGGGGCGACGGAGAGCGCGAGCTCCTTTCCACGAGCTCGGTGACGAAGATCAACCCGTCGCTCAATGCGAATAGCGAGTTCAATCAAGGAATCCACGCTGGAAGGAACCTCCCGGGAGAGAATCTCATCCTTTACCTCTGCGCGGAGACCCTCCAGAAGACGAGCGAGCAAGGCCGGCTCGTTCCAGCCACTGGAGACAGCAAGAGTGCGAAACTCAATAGAGTAGTCTGTTATGGATCGATTGCCTTGACATAGGGAAGACAGGGCCCTGGAAGCCTCCTCCCCAAAAACAGATCGATCAAAAACCTGTATCATCTCCTCCTTAAAGTCCTGATACTGGTTAGTACACTCAGCCCTTGCCTCCCAGATTGCCGTGCCCCACTCACGAGCCCGTCCAATAAGGAGAGATATGACGTAGGCGACACGAGCAGTGCTCCTGGAGTAAGTGTTGGGCTGGAGAGAAAACACAATATCACACTGGGTGAGGAACGAGCGGCATTCAGTGGGCTCCCCAGAGTAACACGGCGGGTTATTGATTCTGGGCTCCGGAGATTCGAAAGCCCTGGAAGTGGCCGGTGGATCGAGGCGGAGATGGTGAACCTGTTCTGTGAGGTTGGAGACTTGGGTGGCCAGGGTCTCAACGGCATGTCGAGCAGCAGACACTTCCTGCTCGTGTCTGCCTAGCATCGCTCCCTGGATCCCGACGGCTGAGTGGAGAGGATCCGAAGTCGCTGGGTCCATTCTTGGTCGGATTCTTCTGTTACGGTGCGTGAATGAGGACCCAAAAGCGAATTAACTTAGACAGAGCTTCTTTACTTACCAAACATAGGTAGGCTCAGACGGACCGGCAGATTCCGACAGGACAAGACAAGGTTACAGCAAACATGACGACAGTCTGGTTCAGGCATGAAACACAACAAACAAGAATCCGACAAAGACAGGAGCAGAAACAGAGAGAGATATAGGGACCTAATCAGAGGGAAAAAGGGAACAGGTGGGAAAAGGGGTGACGAGGTAGTTAGGAGGAGACAAGGCACAGCTGGGGGAAAGAGGGGGAGAAAAGGTAACCTAACAACGACCAGCAGAGGGAGACAGGGTGAAGGGAAAGGACAGAAACAAGACACAACATGACAGTACATGACAGAATTGGTGGAGACTATATGCAGTCAGAGTGAAGTCATTGAGTAAGACAACAAGTTATAATGTGCACTAATATAGATAAACTTACGGATATGTACAATGCTGTGCCAAGAAATCAGTACAAAATGTACTGTATAGCTCACAGAATACATTTTCCAGAAGAAAAAAAGGCTCAACAACAAATCTCAGGATCTTTAACGTTGAGGTGATATGGTTTTGTCAGTGACTTAAAGGGTGAGTTAAAACCCAGCAAACATATTGGCCTTTTAGGCTGCCCACATTGTGCCGATGCGCCTTTGCTATTTAAAAGGAATGTGTTTATTTATTACAATTTAGTTCAATGCATGAATGGCATACTTTTCAATTCTTGAAGGTATTTTTTAGGGAACGAGATACATTGAACTCCGAAAGACAAACAAGTTGTTAACATCATACATATATGTTTTACAAAAGAAACTGTTTCGTTTCTCATATGTCACATGCACAAAAAAATTGGGCTTCACACAACAGAACACAAACTGGAACAACACACTCTGTTACGGTTGCACAAAAATAATTACTTGCAAACCATGCCCCCAAATCTTCCAATGAGCCCCTCTTCTAGCTGGGCTTTGTATTAAGTATTTTAGTATTTTATTCCCATACAGAAGTCCAGAGAGGACATACAGTGCATTCCGAAAGTATTCAGACCCCTTGACTTTTTCAATTTTTTGTTACATTACAGCCTTATTCTAAAATGGATCAAATGTATTAATCTACACACAATACCCCATAATAACAAAGCATAAACAGGATTTTAGACATATTTGCAAATGTTTAAAAAAAATTTTAAACAGAAATGCCTTATTTACAAAATGCAAAATCCCTTGTCATGTCGAGATTATTTATTTCATGATCACGACATTAAAGCTGTTTTATCGAGATCACAAGATCATTTTCTCATGATCCCGGCTTAACAAAAGTTGTTTTGTCGAGATCGTGAGATTAACTCTATCAATAGGAGTAAACGCATTGACGATAGATTGACAATATGGCTAAGGCGGCAGAGACAACGGTGTATCAGGGCGTATGTTTTTATTGATTGCTACACTAAGGGTTGGTGCTTTTAATGCTAACACCATGCCTTCATTTGTGTTTGGCAGTCATTGTGGAGCTGACCACTCACACCAGGGCAGAGCCATTCATAAAAAGAACAGGGTCCATGTTGGGCTGATGTGGGATTGGTGTGGGCTAATCAGTATCGGTTGGTGTGGGCTAGCCCATATTGGGTTGGTGTGGGCTTGGCGTGGGCTAGCCCGTGCCCAAATAATACCCACATGGGGCTAATTGGGTCATGTTTGCTGGGAAGGTACAAGCAGGGGACTCAAGGACATCAGTTGCATCATACAAAATACGTAGATAAAACGTAGATAAAAAATAACCATACAACATTCTAACCAGTAGATGTAGTAGTTACAATAGTGTGATACTGGATATCACACACAATGCCACTGTGGAAATAACGTGGGTATGTTCATAGAGGTCAGTTAGTATTAATTGATTTTCACCTTGCCTGTGGACTTAATTCCCTTCCAGACACAGAAGTAACAGATGACCCAGGTGAGAAGGAGACACAGCGCCAGCTCCCATCTGATGTTGCCCATCTCCTCGATCCCCCCGGAAATGTTCAGCACCCTGCGTCTGTGAGAGAGAGAGAGAGAGAGAGAGAGAGAGAGAGAGAGAGAGAGAGAGAGAGAGAGAGAGAGAGAGAGATGCAGAGAGAGAGGGAGGGAATCCTGCGCAACACGTCACATGCATAAAGTAAGGGGGGCTGCTTACTCCCAAAACTCCATGACTGGTAGTGTGGTATTCTGTCTTGATGTCAGGTTGGTGCTGCGATTCTGCTTGCTGTCGTCCATGCATGAGTCTAGGGCAGACAAGTTGATTTGGTACATGTAACACACATTGGAAATTGACAATTCAACTTTTTGATTGACCCTCCTTACAGTGTACCTCCCCATATCATGGTATAGTATTACAAGATATAGTTTGGTAAAAAAAAATGTAGTTCACAAACTTTAAGGCCTGGTACTAAACCATCCTCGTTTTGGCAATAGTTAATGGTAATGAGATAACACATTTTTTTTTTAAATGGTGTAATACAATAACAGGGTACAACAGTTTAAACTTTAATAAACAAATGTAATAATCACAAAGGAATGGTCCACCTAATTCACTTTGGTTAACTGCCAGTTATGGCCCCTCTCTGTTGTTAATGAATGTTGTACGCTGGTAACTCAAACTCTTTGACCCCTCCCCATGCCTTGTTTTATTTTATTTATTTTTATTTCACCTTTATTTAACTAGGCAAGTCAGTTAAGAACAAATTCTTATGTACAATGTCGGCCTACCAAAAGGCAAAATGCCTCCTGTGGGGATGGGGGCTGGGAATGAAAAGAAAAATAAATGAAATAAAAATATAGGACAAAAAACACATCACGACATGAGAGACAACACAACACTACATAAAGAGAGACCTATAAGACAACAACATAGCATGGCAGCAACACATGACAACAGCATGGTAGCAACACAACATGACAACAGCATGGTAGCAATACAACATGGTAGCAGCACAACATGGTAGCAGAACAAACGTTATTGGGCACAGACAACAGCACAAAGGGCAAGAAGATAGAGACAACAATACATCACGCAAAGCAGCCACAACTGTCAGTAAGAGTGTCCATGATTGAGTCTTTGAGTCTCTTACCAGTGTTCCACCAGTTTCCGCAGCTTGCCCAGGGTAGCTCTGCACTGAAGGAGGAGAAGAGATAGAAAAAGGCCCATGCCAAGATCACAATGTAGGAGGTGGCACTGAATGAGATGACAAGGTTACAGGCGTAGCCCATACCTGTGGGAAAATAACATGTTTTAGCACTCCGCACCATTTTAATACAGATTGTGAAAATCTTAGTTGTCCCAAAATGGTTGTAGCGGTACATATATTTAATAAAACGTACAAGTAGATTAAATGTAGGGTTTAACTTGTCCAAAACCAACACTGTAGTTCGTGTGCTACACTTTCTACTGTTCATACAATGCATATAATAAGTTGTACGTCATTCATTGGGGTCCTGACTTGGGAAACCTGTGCATACGTTAGGCATTTTCTTGAGCACCGATGGGCCTTTGTGGATAAATGACAGAATAGTTAGGATAACTAGAAAATAAGAATAGTTAGGATAACTAGAAAATAAGAATAGTTAGGATAACTAGAAAATAAGTATTTGATGTTTCCCCATGCGCCAACATAAAAAGGTTTACCCTCAAATAGTGGACATATCTTCCTCCAACATGTTATTCCTCCCTGGCTGGTGTATTGTCCCAGAGAAGTCTCCAGGAAGAATAGCGGGATCCCGCACGTCACCAAGAACAAAACATATGGAATGAAGAACACACCTGCCAGACACAAAAAATCAGGTCAATCAAGATATGCGCAAATGTCACAATTACGCACAGTGTATCAAATGCATTGCTCTAATGCGATCCAATGACCGACGTTTGGACAACATCAGAGTTTTGCTGGTTTCCACTAGTTACCCCAGCCACAAAGTCCAAATTGGCTAGGGCTCCCATAAAAACTCATGAAACTAAAATGTGCTTTTTGGTCTTAGGTTAGGTTTAACATTAGATTTTAAGAAGATAAATTGTAGAAATAGGTGGGGTTATGAATTTGTGGCTGTGGTAACTGGTGACAACCGTTTTCACTCACCCCCTCCGTTTTTGTAACACAAGTAAGGGAATCTCCACACGTTTCCAGGTCCAATTATAGCTCCCATCACCGTTAAAATATACTCTGCTTTACTCTCCCAGTTTCCCCGCGCTTCCAGCTCCTTTAGTTTTGCTTGGCCATTGGCTGTGCTGGGCATCATTTGCAGTTTGGGGTCTTTCTTCTCGTTGTAGTTCATGGTGGTACTCGATACTTTTTAGGATGCGTAAGTAAAGTTTTCCTTGGATTTGAGAAGTTGTAGCTGACGTTGGCACTGTCGGAAGGCTATATAGACAGGATATGTGTGTAAACCAAACCCACCAATCCTGTCCTAAATAGGGTCAAGGGTGGAATTAGAGGAAAATTCCTCATATGAATGAAACTGGCAGATCGAAAGAGCAGTGGCGAGAGAGGGGGCTGAGGGAGTGTGGTTTCTTATGTGTTTGTGTGTGTGTGTGTGTGTGTGAGAGAGAGAGAGGGGGGGGGGGATATTAAAAAAGTGAGAGAAAGATGTGTGGTTTCGTAAACATGTGTGCGAGTGAAAAGAGAGGGGAGAAGAGATAGGGCGAGTCATAAAGCCCACCTATTTCTACAATTTATCTTCATAAAATGTGATTTTAACCACACTTTTTGTTTTCATGCATTTATACAATATGGACAATTTTGACTTTGTGGATGTGGTAAAGAGTAAGAACCGAGATTGAATGTCCGTTTCTGTTTCTGGGAAACGATGTCACAGTCCCCAATATTGGCTATACACTCCAAATACACATGTGTATGTGTATTTTATGTGTATTCTGAGAGAATTCTGAGAGAATCACCGTATTTGTATTCATATGTATTAGGGATCCCCATTAGCTGATGACAAGGCAGCAGCTACTCTTCCTGGGGTCCAACCACATTAATGCACTTACATATAACAACATATTAAACAGTACATAATTTAACATTGTTACACCACTACAGTTTTTTGTTGTAAATAAATAGTTATTGTTTTATATAAATACATATATTTATTATTATTATTTTTATTATTATTATTATCATTATAATATGTAGTCCCTTTTGTAAAATCCTATCCAAGTATTCGTTCGGGTTTGATCATCTGTCACGGGAAGACAAGGAAGCCCATGCAGGAATTTAATCGATGCTGTCATGCAGCACTATGCCTTCAACCAACTGAGCAATCTAACAAACAGCCAGCTTTCAAATGACCCAAAGCACAAAGTATACATGTCAAACTAGAGGCAATTACATGAAAAACAATGTTAAAATGGTCCATATCAACCAACAGTCAATTACACTACATCTAAGTATGTGATTTAAAGGGTACCAAATTCTTACATTCCAGTGCTGGGACTTTGCCATGATGCCCTTCATCCGCAGTTAGAAGTGATGTTCCAGGGTCCATCCTTGTAGCCAGAAATCATTGCTCCCTACTCTGTATCTTTCCTGTACTCTGTCACACCCTGCCTGTACCCCGAGTATTTCCTGTACCCTCCAATGGGCAGGTGAAAGCAGAAACTCGAGTGTCAAAGTGTTGGATTACTTGCATGCTTGGTTGTTTTATTGCTCAATCTAATTTATGCTGATTAAATGTTTTAAACATATGCCTAATGGACACATGCTTAAACTCACACACTTTTTGATGGACTTAAACAGCTGCAAATTTTCAAGATATCAAAGTGTCACCAACAAAAACGTAAACAGTAGGCCTATAGCAAATGCAGCATATGGCATCCATTTATGGCCAGCTATGTAAACTCTAACATTGATTTATCCTGCAAGAGATGTCATTCAATTGGTAATATTCATTACCAATTGGGGGGGGGGGGGGGGGGGGGGGCAAGTGTTGGGCCATTTGTGGAGTCCACGTCAGTGAGATATGTTGATTTGGAGTCTGTATATAACAGTGTTTATGATGAAATTAAGATGGAGAAGAGCAGCATAATGCAGAACGCACAGAGACTTCCCTATGATGATTTATTCTATACTAATGTGTTAATAGGAGGCAAAGTGGGAAGTATGAGCTATGATTGACAGTGGGTTGATGGCCTGTACCCTGAGCTCTAGTGTCTTACCTGAGCTGTTGCATGGAGGAGTGTTGAAAAGCCCTTCATTGAGTCCCACAGAGGTGGTTTTGGTTGGTTGTGGTGGGTCGAAGACGAGTCCTTCAGGAGGATGTGAGCTGGAGACGGAGGCGTACGGCTGTAGTGTCGCCGTGCCTACACTGGTGGTTTAGGGCCAGAGAGATGAACTTGTTTTAGGCAGTAATCTCCTAAAAGCACTTACTTCATTAGCTGAAGACAAGTGGATCCCAGTGCAATATGGTTTTCACTCCTGAGAGTATCAGTGGTGAAGAGAGCTAGCTAATCAGCATGATGGCTAATGTGGAGAGATGGACAGACAGTAAAGTATCTGACAAAGTTGGAACTACGGGACTTTAAGGGACTGGGACGCTAGAGCTTACGCAGGAGCACTTAGTCTGGGGCAGACTACGAAACACTCAGAACCTGGTAGTGCTGTCATTAGAGAGCCCAGCAGTTCAAGTACAACACCGAGGTATGTCATGGTAGCGAGGACTGTAGCTATGTTGTGGGGGGATGGGTGGCTTCCTGTTAAAGTGATCAACCATTCTCAGAAGGCAGTGATATTGAGACAAAATGCCACGCTATCCAATGTCCTATCCTGCATGGCTTTAGAGGACTATGATTGTTTGCGTGTGACTGATGATTCACCAACAGCTTTGCAGCGGCATGTGCAGAGAACGACTGACATACTCACTGACCGTCAAGATGACTTGACTCTGACTGATGACGGTTCCAGCCGACTTGACGATGCTGACGGACCTGAGAGTTCAATCAGTTTGGGTGTTTTACGTGACTTACCTTTGACTGATTTTAACGTTAACTCCTGTCAAGTGTCTCCTGCTGGTAAGGAGAAGCTTATCCAGCTCATAGCTGAGTACCATCCCATCTTTTCCTGGCATAAGTTGGATTGTGGAAAAGCTGCTGGCTGTTTTCATTGCATCCGACTCAGTGATGAGAAACCTTTTTTTACGGTGAACCTTACCTCTGTCTACTACAATGTGGAAATGCATAAGGATGATTGGAGATTCACAGCCTTTGCATCACCATTTGGATTGTATGAATACAACCGTATGCCACAGGGGTAATGTAACACTCCTGCAACATTCATGAGGATGATGCTAAACATCTTCCGGGATCAGTACTTTCCTAGCCTGCTGTGTTACCTTGATGATGTCTTGGTATATGTGGCCACTGAAAACCTGGTCTTTGAACGTCTTAAGGCTCACAACCTAAAGCTGGCCCCCAAAAAAGTGTAACTAGTTGCAAAGGTCTGTGATGTTCTTGGGGCATGTCATCAGTGCGGATGGCATAGCTAAGATTCCTGAAAAGGTAAAGGCCATTACAGGCATGATGGAAGCTGACCTGATGGAAGATGGAATTGACATCCCCTCTCAGAAGAAACTGAGGTCATGATGGTGGTGTATTACCAACAGTTCATTAAAGGCTGCGCAACCATTGCAAAGCCTCTATTTGGGTTGACAACTGGGCACAAGGCTCCACGCTGCACAATGAAGAAGTGACGCTCGGCTGACTGGAAAACAGAGTGCAAGTAGCCCTTTCTTCAGTTAAAGCAAGCCTTGCTGGACAAGGTCTTATTGGCCCACCTCAACTTCAACGGACACTTCTTACTGTCTGTGGATTCATCCAGCAATGAATTATGTGCTGTGCTGTCCCAAGTACAAAAAGGGGGATATACAGTGAGAACAATAGCCTTCACGAGCAATTCAGGCTGTGGCTGTGACGGAAGATTGAGTGTGTGTTTGTGTGATTGAAAAAGTGTGTTGTCCTATCATGATGGAATGGTCCCCAACCCTATATCCTACACACCCACCTGAGAGATCCACAAACTAAGGAGAAGTCTTTATCTGTTTTAAAGGCCTACTGCAAGTAGCCTATACACAGCTAAGACAGAAAGATAAACGTGGTCAGAGACCCACTAAAGCAGCACTGCCCCCTCAAGAGTCTGAGCCTGCCTGGCAGGGGTGATAAAACAAAGCCAAAGCCCCCGGATGGATGGGCATAATATAGAAGGAATTTCTCAAAGCTGCTAATGAGAACCTTGACAACCTCGTACTTAGCCTGTGGGGACTCCGGTGGACCCATGGGGAGGGGGTCACACTCGGACAATGAGACAGGACAAATTATTGTGACCCTATTGGCACAAAATAATCGACTGGTCTGGCTGCACAGAGGTGCTTGGGAAAATGGTCACAATGGGGGACCAGTGTGTGTGTGTGTTTCGGGGGATAGGGGTGTATCCGAGCTCCCTCCGCTAAAACTAGACATTGGTTCATCAAATCTTCCCATTCTTGTCCAATTTGGAATGCTTTCTCAAACAGCTACAACTGTACACACATTCAGACATCAAGTATTATCTTGAGTTGGGCTCTGGGATGGAACAACTGTTGAACATCTGAGCTTGTGTTTGTTTGTGGGGAAAGGATGGGGAGAGTGCGTGTATGTATACAACACATGTTGCTATGGGTAATGATGTTAGGGGCAGTATAGGTTGAATCACAATAATTTCTTGCCAAAAATGTAATTTTAGTTATGCCAGTCCTGGTTATAGGTAACAATCCTTCGTAGGAAGTACCTACATCATTAGACATATTATTAGTTAATTGTGGAAATAAATTAAGATATGCAATATTTTTTTTAAATACAGTTGAAGTCGGAAGTTTACATACACATAGGTTGGAGTCATTAAAACTTGTTTTTCAACCACTCCACAAATTTCTTGTTAAATAACAAACTATATTTTTGGAAAGTCGGTTAGGACATCTTACAGACAGATTATTTCACTTATAATTCACTGTATCACAGTTCCATTGGGTCATAAGTTTACAGTGCCTTGCGAAAGTATTCGGCCCCCTTGAACTTTGCGACCTTTTGCCACATTTCAGGCTTCAAACATAAAGATATAAAACTGTATTTTTTTGTGAAGAATCAACAACAAGTGGGACACAATCATGAAGTGGAACGACATTTATTGGATATTTCAAACTTTTTTAACAAATCAAAAACTGAAAAATTGGCCGTGCAAAATTATTCAGCCCCTTTACTTTCAGTGCAGCAAACTCTCTCCAGAAGTTCAGTGAGGATCTCTGAATGATCCAATGTTGACCTAAATGACTAATGATGATAAATACAATCCACCTGTGTGTAATCAAGTCTCCGTATAAATGCACCTGCACTGTGATAGTCTCAGAGGTCCGTTAAAAGCGCAGAGAGCATCATGAAGAACAAGGAACACACCAGGCAGGTCCGAGATACTGTTGTGAAGAAGTTTAAAGCCGGATTTGGATACAAAAAGATTTCCCAAGCTTTAAAAATCCCAAGGAGCACTGTGCAAGCGATAATATTGAAATGGAAGGAGTATCAGACCACTGCAAATCTACCAAGATCTGGCCGTCCCTCTAAACTTTCAGCTCATACAAGGAGAAGACTGATCAGAGATGCAGCCAAGAGGCCCATGATCACTCTGGATGAACTGCAGAGATCTACAGCTGAGGTGGGAGACTCTGTCCATAGGACAACAATCAGTCGTATATTGCACAAATCTGGCTTTTTTTGGAAGAGTGGCAAGAAGAAAGCCATTTCTTAAAGATATCCATAAAAAGTGTTGTTTAAAGTTTGCCACAAGCCACCTGGGAGACACACCAAACATGTGGAAGAAGGTGCTCTGGTCAGATGAAACCAAAATTGAACTTTTTGGCAACAATGCAAAACGTTATGTTTGGCGTAAAAGCAACACAGCTGAACACACCATCCCCACTGTCAAACATGGTGGTGGCAGCATCATGGTTTGGGCCTGCTTTTATTCAGCAGGGACAGGGAAGACGGTTAAAATTGATGGGAAGATGGATGGAGCCAAATACAGGACCATTCTGTAAGAAAACCTGATGGAGTCTGCAAAAGACCTGAGACTGGGACGGAGATTTGTCTTCCAACAAGACAATGATCCAAAACATAAAGCAAAATCTACAATGGAATGGTTCAAAAATAAACATATCCAGGTGTTAGAATGGCCAAGTCAAAGTCCAGACCTGAATCCAATCGAGAATCTGTGGAAAGAACTGAAAATTGCTGTTCACAAATGCTCTCCATCCAACCTCACTGAGCTCGAGCTGTTTTGCAAGTAGGAATGGGAAAAAATGTCAGTCTCTCGATGTGCAAAACTGAGAGAGACATACCCCAAGCGACTTACAGCTGTAATCGCAGCAAAAGGTGGCGCTACAAAGTATTAACTTAAGGGGGCTGAATAATTTTGCACGCCCAATTTTTCAGTTTTTGATTTGTTAAAAAAGTTTGAAATATCCAATAAATGTCGTTCCTCTTCATGATTTTGTCCCACTTGTTGTTGATTCTTCACAAAAAAAGACAGTTTTATATCTTTATGTTTGAAGCCTGAAATGTGGCAAAAGGTCGCAAAGTTCAAGGGGGCCGAATTCTTTCGCAAGGCACTGTACATACACTTTGTTGACTGTGCCTTTAAACATCTTGGACAATTCCAGAAAACGATGTCATGGCTTTAGAAGCTTCTGATAGGCTAATTTACATCATTTGACTCAATTGGAGGTGTAGCTATGGATGTACTTCAAGGCCTACCTTCAAACTCAGTGCCTCTTTGCTTGACATCATGGGAAAATCAAAAGAAATCAGCCACGACCTCAGAATTGATTTTTGCAGACCTCCACAAGTCTGGTTCAGCAATTTCCAAATGCCTGAAGGTACCACGTTCATCTGTACAAACAATAGTACGCTAGTATAAACACCATGGGACCACGCAGCCGTCATACTGCTTAGGAAGGAGTGTTCTGTCTCCTAGAGATGAACATACTTTTTTTAAGTGCAAATCAATCCCAGAACAACAGCAAAGGACATTGTGAAGATGCTGGAGGAAACAGGTACAAAACGAGTCCTATATCGACATAACCTGAAAGGCTGCTCAGCAAGGAAGAAGCAACTGCTCCAAAACCGCCATAAAAAAGCCAGACTATGGTTTGCAACTGCGCATGAGGACAAATATAGTAATTTTTGGAGAAATGTCCAAAACATTTCCTAAACCCATAGGGGAGGGTCTGGGTGGGCATCTGTCCGCGGTGGCGGCTCTGGCGTGGGACGTAGTGGCCCACCATAGTCTTGGCCCACTTAAGTGGCGCCTTTGGAGCGGCGACCCTCGCTGCTGACCTTGCACTGAGGACCTTTGCAGTGGGCCCCGAATAGACGGGAAACTCTGGCAGCACCGGAGTGAAGGGCGACTCTGGCAGCTCCCGACTGACGGGCGACTCTGGCAGCTCCGGAGTGAAGGGCGACTCTGGCAGCTCCCGACTGACGGGCGACTCTGGCAGCTCCCGACTGACGGGCGGCTCTGGCAGCTCCCGACTGACGGGCGGCTCTGGCAGCTCCCGACTGACGGGCGGCTCTGGCAGCTCCCGACTGACGGGCGGCTCTGGCAGCTCCCGACTGACGGGCGGCTCTGGCAGCTCCCGACTGACGGGCGGCTCTGGCAGCTCCGGACAGGAGGGAGACACTGGAAGCATCTGACAGGCCGGAGAACCTGGAGGGAGGAGGCGGAGAGACAGCCTTTTCCTCGGAGGAGGCACAGGATAGACCGGGCCGTGGAGGCGCACTGGAGGTCTCGATCTAAGGGCCTGCACAACCTGTCCTGACTGGATGGTGATTTTACCCCGGCACGTGCGGGGCGCAGGCACAGGATGCACTGGGCTGTGCAGACACACAGGAGACACAGTGCGCAGAGCCGACGCAGGATATCCTGGCCCGAGGAGATGCACTGGCTGTCTGGAAAGCAGGGCTGGCACCATCCGCCCTGCTGGATCCTCACCCTAGCCAGGCAGATGTGGGGAGCTGGGATGTAGCGTACCGGGCTAAGAACGCATACTGGGGATACCGTGCGCTTCACTGCAAAACACGGTGCCTGACCAGTACGACGCCCGCCACGGTAAGTACGGGGAGTTGGCTCAGGTCTCCAACCTGACTCTGCCACACTCCCCGTGTGCTCCCCCCAATACATTTTTGGGGCTGCCTCTCTTCCTTGCCAGCCGTGACAACTCTTCGTAGTTTCCGCTCAGCCTTAGCTGCCTCCAGTTCCTCCTGTGGACGGCGATACTCCCCAGCCTTGCCTTCCAGTATCTCCTCCCATGTCCATTTCTCCAGATAGCGCTGCTCACCTGTCCGGGAGTCCCTTCCAAGCTGCTTGGTACTTTTGTCGTGGGTAGTTCTGTAACGATTGTTGTCGGGAGAAGGAGAAGAGGACCAAAGTGCAGCGTGGTACGTTCATAATCCTTTTGATAAAGATGAATACTATAACAAAAACAACAAACCGACAAACAAACAGTTCTGCAAGGTGCAACAAAAACACTAAACAGAAAATAACTACCCACCAATCCTTAGTGGGAAAACAGGCTGCCTAAGTATGGTTCTCATTCAGAGACAACGATTGCCAGCTGCCTCTGATTGGGAACCATACCAGGCCAAACACGTAGAAATAGAAAACATAGAACACAAAACATAGAATGCCCACCCCAACTCACGCCCTGACCAAACTAAAACAGAGACATAAAAAAGGAACTAAGGTCAGGACGTGACACTACCCGAAATCTTTGACCCAAGTTAAACAATTTTGAGGCAATGCTACCAAACATTAATTGAGTGTATGTAAACTTCTGACCCACTGGGAATGTGATGAAAGAAATAAAAGCTGAAATAAATAATTCTCTTTACTATTATTCTTAAAATAAAGTGGTGATCCTTACTGACCTAAGACAGGGAATTTTTACTAGGATTAAATGTCAGGTATTGTGAAAACTGAGTTTAAATGTACTCTGCTAAGGTGTATGTAAACTTCCGACTTTAACTCTATAAAGTGAATCGATTGAGTGCTCTATGATAATAAAGGCTGGTCGAAGAATCACCCTCAGATGATTCGTTGAGAGCCCTGAGACAAAAGTACAATGGTCTTTTATAGTCAAGATACACCCCTTTCAACCTACATGACAAACAACAGATGTATAGAATGTGTCACAAGGTTAGGATTTGTATGAAAGATACTTGTAATTCACAGCAGACAGTATCTGCTGTAAAAACAGTTATCTTTGTGTAGATTTTAGAATAAGGCAGTAACATAACAAAATGTCGAAAAAGTCAAGAGTCTGAATACTTTCCGAATGCACAGTATATAGAAGTCACTACATATCTGCACTATTAATGCTGATCTACTCATTAAACCAATATCAAATAAATCAAGTAAATCACAGTCAAGGTATCCTGCACGCAGGCCTGAGTTCTTTGCCATGAAATGGGCTATCTGCGGCAACTTCCATCATTGGCTACGGGGCCAGCAGTTCACCATACGGATGGATAATAATTCCTTGACTTACATCCTGACAAAAGCAAAGTTTGATGCTTGTGAGCAGAGATGGGTGGCCAAGCTGGCACGGTACAAGTTTGATATCAAGTATATCCCTGGTCCCAAAAATGTCATTGCAGATGCACTGAGCAGAGAGCCCTTCGTACAACCCAGTGCACGCCACCCCCTGACGAGGGTTCAGTACGAGACATTACTAGCCGAAGCTAACGCTGTGCCCACAGACTGAGTGCAAGATGTGTTTCGCTGGTCCACTCGCTGGTCCACTCATCCCTTTGACAAAGCCTCTAACACCAATGAGGTATTCATTGGGGCGGCAGGGTAGCCTAGTGGTTAGAGCGTTGGACTAGTAATCCGGAAGGTTGCAAGTTCAGACCCACTGGCTCCAGGTCATCTATTAGTCTTTGTTAAGTAAAGCTCCTCCCTATCTCAGCTCACTGGTCACCATAACAACACCCACCCATAGCACGTGCTCCAGCAGGTATATCTCACTGGTCATCCCCAAAGCAAACACCTTCTTTGGAAGTCTTTCCTTCCAGTTCTCTGCTGCCAATTCTGGAACGATTTGCAAAAATGAAGTTGGAGACATATCTCCCTCACTAACTTTAAGCATCAGCTATTTGATCAGCTCACCGATCGCTGCAGCTGTACACAGCCCATCTGTAAATAGCCCATCCAACTACCTACCTCATCCCCATATTGTTTTATTTACTTTTTTTTGCTTTTTGTACACCAGTATTTCTACTTGCACATCATCATCGGCACATCTATCACTCCAGTGTTAATTTGCTAAATTGTAATTACTTCGCTACTATGGCCTATTATTGCCTTACCTCCTTACTTCATTTGCACACTCTGTATATAGATTTTTCTATTGTTATTGACTGTACTTTTGTTCATCCCATGTGTAACTCTGTGTTGTTGTTTTTTGTCACACTGCTTTGCTTTATCTTGACCAGGTCGCAGTTGTAAATGAGAACTTGTTCTCCACTGGCCTACCTGGTTAAATAAAGGTGAAAAAATGCAAATCTTCTGCTTTATCAAGACAGGAAGTTGCTGTTGTTCTTCACTCACACAGGCGCTGGGTGCGGGATGTGAGTACCCATGCACTGCTGTTGCCACAGCTTCTACAGGCTGGGATGCCATCAGAGCAGTCCAATGTCAATGACCTGCCACATGACCAAATGACGAGTAAGCAGCGTGATGACGATGTGATGAGCACAGTGATCTTCTTTGTGGAGAGGGGGCGAAGACTGTCATGAGGAGAGCATCCTCACAAGTTTGTCTCGGTTCTCGTCTTCTGAGAAGTTGGAACGAGTTGACCATTACGATGGGTGTACTGTATCGTGTTTCTAAGAATGTGTTTACAAAGAGGAAAAACATCCCTGTATGTGGTCCCAGTCTGTATGAGAACCATGGTGTTGAAGGGTGTCCGTGATGAAGCTGGACAACAGAGGACGATGTACCTGACAAGACAGTGGTTCTTCTGGCATGGTCTGTAGAGGGATGTCAAGGAGTATGTGCGGTACTGCAGGAGATGCGTCAAGAGCAAGACTTCTGATTCAGAGGCCAGAGCTCCATTGAAGAGCATAATCACAACTGAGCCTCTCAAACTAGTATGCATTTACTTTTGGTCTGCAGAAGATTCCACAAACAAGTCCCTGGATGTGCTCATTATTACTGACCACTTTACCATGTTGGCTCATGCCTTTTTGAGTCCAAACCAGTCTGCTAAATCTGTGGCTGTGTCTACGGGTTGCCTCGCCGTATACACTCAGATCAGGGAGCCAACTTTAAGAGCACTCTATTCGCCGAGCTCTTGAGCGTTGCAGGCATCCAGAAGTCCCACACAATGGGTCCTGTTAAACGAGGAATAGAATCCGGGCCCTGCCCGTGAGAGCAAAGCACAGATGGCTTCAGGCGCTGAAGTCTATCACATTTGCATACAACTAACTGTACAATCCATGAGACCGATGTTCGGGGAAAATGCAAAGACTGCCTGTTGATATAGTCTTTAGCTCCTTCCTAGAGAACCCCGGAGTTTGTCAACTATGACCATTATGTTCGGTCCTTGAGGAGAGATCTGAAGGAGGCCATGGATAAGGCACAAGCATCTGCAGTGAAGCAGTTGAACAGGCATGCTGACCTATACGACAGAAGAGTCAGAGGAGCACCAGTGGAGATTGGTGATCAAGTGTTGCTGGCCAACAAGGGGGAGCGTGGAAAGCAGAAGATCGCTGACCGCTGGGAGAATACCATCTACCTTGTCACTGGAATGAATGCTGACAGTCACACCTTTAAGATTCAGAACAGCTCCGCTGGCCAGGAGAAAACGGCACATCGCAAACTGATAATGCCAGTCAACTTCCTCCCTCTTCCCCATGCTGCCTCCAATAATGGAACCGATGTCTGGATTAAAAGGACATGTATGATGGCCTTTTGACCTCAGCTGCCATTGATGCTGCAGTGGATGATGATGATATTGATGCTGAGTACAGAACAAAAGTGTGGGTGTCAGAGCTTCCCTCTGAAGGAACAGATGACATGAGCCTGGAGGATGATGTGCAATGCTTGGATACTCAGGACATTCCACCCCTTGATTCTGTTCAAGCTGTATCACAGCCTGAGGGCCTGCCTCAATCAGAGAGTCCTCATGACTGCCCAATAACTTAAGTGTAGTGACTGAGCACACTGACCAGTCTCCATACTGACTTACCAAACTCTGACCATTCCTTACCTGACCAGCTACACACGCACCTTCTACACCACAGCACATGTCACTGTCACCCCATGTGTAGTTGAAGGTTTTCTGGGTCGTATTAGGTCAAGGGCAGGGAGACTACTTAAACCGGTGTCGAGACATAATGAGATTATGAATCAGTAGAGAGTTAGAGATTGAAAGGTTTAAATTCATCTATGTGGGGGTATCTCTTTAATGAGTATTTTGTTAATATGTGAATACAGAGGTTCAAAATGTATTTACATATTTTCTTCTTTTTTAAAAAACATTATTATGGACATGGTTAGATTTCACAGGACGAGAATGAGATGAGGATATGATAAAGATTCTAATTGTGGTTATTTTTATTTGAGGTCTTTTCAAGTCACTTAGTGTGCCTAACTTTTTGTTTTTTGTTTTAGTTTTTTTGAATTTGACCCCTTTTTCTCCCCAATTTCGTGGTATCCAATTGTTGTAGTAACTACTATATTGTCTCATCGCTACAACTCCCGTACGGGCTCGGGAGAGACGAAGGTTGAAAGTCATGCGTCCTCCGATACACAACCCAACCAAGCCGCACTGCTTCTTAACACAGCGCGCATCCAACCCGGAAGCCAGCCGCACCAATGTGCCGGAGGAAACACCGTGCACCTGGCAACCTTGGTTAGCGCGCACTGCGCCCGGCCCGCCACAGGAGTTGCTGGCTCTGATGGCACAGCTGGCGCTGCAGTACAGCACCCTTAACCACTGCGCCACCCGGGAGGCCAGTGTGCCTAACTTTTGACAGCCATGTTTACCTATAAGGGCGAAGGGGACTGTTCAACATCTTTTCACTCCAATGCTTGTGGACAATAGTGTTCCTGTACCTGGTGTGTTTGCATAGCACAGTCGTGTATTTTCATTTTAGTTTGCAAGTAGAATTCAGCAGGGGGAGTGTAACAGAGTTATTATTGGTTATTCCCCTTGCCACACTATTGTTCGTTTGGTCTTGCCTTCACCTACTCAACATGGAATCTTACTGGCTGGTTTGTTTGGCTTGCTTACAAGGGGTGGTGTTCGGGTTAGAATCGTCCCAGTCAACAAGCGCCAAACCAGTGGTAAGTTAACGGTTGCAAAGCACGATACATTAAAATAATGTATATAAAATGTTATAAGAATGTGTTTGTAAACATTGCTGGAATATTGTACATAAGTCATGGCATTTTCTTTGTAAATATTTGTAGTATATTTTGTCTTATATAAATTCAGCTAGTGCTATCTGGTCATTCCCTGTGGTAGCTGCATTGCATTACGTGCTATTCCTGCTGTTTCCTATCAGGTATATTGTCCATTGTAATTTTCATGTATTTCTGCTGTGGTAAACTTTTATTATACATGCTGTTTCCCTATCAGATAATAATGAATTGACTGGTGCTACATGCTGGAGTCCTTGGCGATGATTGTTCCCAACACTGAACCATCAAACAGGCAAAGCGTCAATACAGGGCTAAGATTGAATCATACTACACCGGCTACGACGCTCGTTGGATGTGGCAGGGCTTGCACACTATTACAGACTAAAGCACAACCGCGAGCTGCCCAGTGACACAAGCCTACCAGACGAGATAAATCACATCTTTGCTCACTTCGAGGCAAGCAACACTGAGGAATGCATGAGAGCATCAGCTCTTCCGGGTGACTGTGTGATCACGCTCTCTGTAGACGACGTGAGTAAGACGTTTAAACAGGTCAACATCCACAAGGCTGCGGTGCCAGACGGATTACCAGGACGTGTGCTCCAGGCATGTGCTGACCAACTGGCAGGAGTCTTCACTGACATTTTCAACATGTCCCTGATTGAGTCTGTAATACCAACATAATTCAAGCAGACCACCATAGTCCCTGTGTCCAAGAACACAAAGTTAACCTGCCTAAATGACTACAGACCCGTAGCACTCATGTTCGTAGCCATAGGCTGGTAATGGCTCACATCAACACCATTATCCCAGAAACCCTAGACCCACTCCAATTTGCATACCGCCGAAACAGATCCACAGATAATGCGATCTCTATTACACTCCACACTGCCCTTTCCCACCTGGACAAAAGGAACACCTATGTGAGAATGCTATTCATTGACTGCAGCTCAGCGTTCAACACCATAGTACCCTCAAAGCTCATCACTACGCTAAGGAACCTGGGACTAAACACCTCCATCTTCAACTGGATCCTGGACTTAGTTAGCAACACATCTGCCACATTGATCCTCAACACTGGAGCTCCCCAGGGGTGCGTGCTCAGTTCCCTCCTGTACTCCCTGTTCACCCACGACTGCATGGCCAGGCACGACTCCAACACCATCATTAAGTTTGCAGACGACACAACAATGACAGGCCTGATCACCGACAACGATGAGAAAGCCTATAGGGAGGAGGTTAGAGACCTGGCCGGGTGGTGCCAGAATAACAACCTATCCCTCAATGTAAACAAGACTAAGGAGATGATTGTGGACAACAGGAAAAGGAGCACCGAGCACGCCCCCATTCTCATCGACGGGGCTGTAGTGGAGCAGGTTGAGAGCTTCAAGTTCCTTGCTGTCCACATCAACAACAAACCAGAATGGTCCAAACACACCAAAACAGTCGTGAAGAGGGCACGACAAAGCCTATTCCCCCTCAGGAAACTAAAAAGATTTGGCATGGGTCCTGAGATCCTCAAAAGGTTCTACAGCTGCAACATCGAGAGCATCCTGACCGGTTGCATAACTGCCTGGTACGGCAATTGCTCGGCCTCTGACCGCAATGCACTTCAGAGGGTAGTGCGTACGGCCCAGTACATCACTGGGGCAAAGCTGCCTGCCATCCAGGACCTCTACACCAGGCGGTGTCAGAGGAAGGCCTTAAAAATTGTCAAAGATCCCAGCCACCCCAGTCATAGACTGTTCTCTCTACTACCGCATGGCAAGCTGTACCGGAGTGCCAAATCTAGGACAAAAGGCTTCTCAACAGTTTTTATCCCCAAGCCATAAGACTCCTGAACAGGTGACCAAATGGTTACCCAGACTATTTGCATTGTGTGCCCCCCCGAACCCCTCTTTTATGCTGCTACTCTCTGTTTATCATATATGTATAATCAATTTAACTATACATTCATGTACACACTACCTCAATTGGCCCGGCCAACCAGTGCTTCCGCACACTGGCTAACCAGGCTATCTGCATTTTGTCCCACCACCCGCCAACCCATCTTTTTACGCTACTGCTACTCTCTGTTCATCATATATGCATAGTCACTTTAACCATACATACAGTACATGTACATACTACCTCAATAAGCCTGACTAACCGGTGTCTGTATATAGCCTTGCTACTGTTATTTTCAAATGTCTTTTTACTGTTGTTTTATTTCTTTACTTACCTACACACACACACACCTACCTTTTTTTCCTGCACTATTGGTTAGAGCCTGTAAGTAAGCATTTCACTGTAAGGTCTACTACACCTGTTGTATTCGGCGAATGTGACAAATAAACTTTGATTTGATTTGTTACATATAGAAAAGCGATACCTACAGCCCTCACATAACCGTGGACTGCAATTGAGCTTGCTAACCATCTATGCACACAAACCATCGTGACCTTATAGGTCCTATGCCCTGTGTTGAGGTTCAGCTTCCTGTGGCAACAGGAATTCATCCTCAACATGGTTCCTTCTCCCTGCAGTTACAGAAAAACACTGTGTTCCATCCTCTGTACAACGGTACATTCTTAACAAAAAGACTTGAAACTTAGGGCACAGAATTTCAGCTTCCTGCGATTAAAGGAAGTGACTTAATTATAAGTCATAGGGGTGGTTGTGAAGTGTTAAAAAAGTTGAATCGTCCAAAATGTTACATATCTGTGACCGGGGGTCCTTCATGACCAGGCAAATTTGAAGTCAATCACATCAAAATGATTTTGACCTCCATTGGGTACAATGGTCTTGCCGTCTGTCTGTGAGTGTGTACAGTGCATTCGGAAAGCATTTAGACCCGTTCACTTTTTCCACATTTTGTTACGTTACAGCCTTATTCTAAAATGTATTACATTGATTTTCCCCTCAATCTACACGCAATACCCCATAATGACAAAGCAAAAACATGTTTTTCAATTTTTTGGAGTGTGCATAATGATGCATCCCATGACCGGTGGTTAGTACTCTGGCGACGTCGTATGCCGGAGGGGAGGAGCAGGAGCAGGAGCAGACGTGACAGCAGGTTTTCATCAAGGATCTCTCTGTACTTTGCTCCATTCATCTTTCCCTTGATCCTGACTCATCTCCCAGTACCTGCCGCTTCAAAAAAATCCCGACAGCATGATGGTGCCACCACCATGCTTCACCGTAGGGATGGTGCCAGGTTTCCTCCAGACATGATACTTGGCATTCAGGCCAAAGAGTTCAATCTTGGTTTCATCAGACCAGAGCATCTTGTTTCTCATGGTCTGAGAGTAATTTAGGTGCCTTTTGGCAAACTCCACACGGGCTGTCGTGTATTTTACCGAATAGGGCTATCTTCTGTATACCCCCAACCTTGTCACAACACAACTGATTAGCTCAAATGCATTAAGAAGGAAAGAAATTCCACAAATTAACTTTTAACAAGGCACACCTGTTAACTGAAATTCATTCCAGGTGAATACCTCATGAACCTAGTTAAGAGAATGCCAAGAGTGTGCAAAGTTGTCATCAAGGCAGAATCTCAAATATGACATATATTTTATTTGTTATTTTTATTTATGCTCTATGATGAAACTGGCTCTCATGAGGACCGCAACAGGAAAGGAAGATCCAGAGTTACCTCCGCTGCAGAAGACAGGTTCATTAGAGTTAACTGCACCTCAGATTGCAGCCCAAATAAATGCTTTACAGTTCAAGTAACAGACACATTTCAACATCAACTGTTCAGAGGAGACTGCGTGAATCAGGCATTCAAGGTCGAATTGCTGCAAAGAAACCACTAATAAAGGACACCCATAATAAGAAGAGGCTTGCTTGGGCCAAGAAACATGAGCAATGGACATTAGACCGGTGGAAATCTGTCCTTTGGTCTTAGTCCAAATTTTAGATTTTTGGTTCCAACCTTTGTGTCTTTGTGAGACACAGAGTTGGTGAATGGATGATCTCCACCTTTGGTTCCCACTGTGAAGCATGGAGGATGAGGTATAATGGTGTGGAGGTGCTTTGCTGGTGACACTGTCTGTGATTTATTTAGAATTCAAGGCACATTTAATCAGCTTGGCTACCACAGCATTCTGCAGCGATACACCATCCCATCTGGTTTGCGCTTAATGGGACTGATCCAAAACACTTACAGGCTGTTTAAGGGCTATTTGACCAAGGAGAATGATGGAGATGACCTGGCCTCCACAATCACCCGACCTCAACCCGATTGAAATGGTTTGGGATAAGTTGGACCGCAGAGTGAAGGAAAAGCAGCCAACAAGTGCTCAGCATATATGGCAACTCTTTCAAGACTGTTGGAAAAGCATTCCTCATGATGCTGGCTGAGAGAATGCCAAGAATGCCAATAACTAATTTAACTGTATTATGACAGGAAATGCCTGGAAAGGGAAATACCCAACAGCCCAAGAAACAGCACTGTTACACCCCCGAATAGCTACAGGCTGCCTATGAGAATATGATGGCTGGGAGTAGCCTGAGGGAGGTGGCTCATGCCTCCTGTCAGTACCTGTTTACAGGGATGCCAATAAACAAAAAGCATTTCCATATAATTAACAACTATTGCAGTTTGGTGACATGCTGTATTTTAGGGAGTTTTGTTCATTTTCTTCACCTGTGCACAATCAAGAGCAGAAAGAGAGGCACGCAGGAATGTCACATCTGAATTTGGGTTAGAGCATGTAATTTGCAAACGGCATTAACAGATAGCACACGTGAGAATCTAGGAAATGCGTTATTGACATTGGTTATTGTACACATGAGATTTCATAATTATTGAACACACAGCTCTAGTGAATAGGTATTTCAAAATGTTAACACTGCAAATGTGAGAGCAAAAAAATTAAAGCTCTTTGTCAGCAGGTGGCGGGTTTGCTTGTGTAAATACAGATCAGAGTTTGGCACAGTGGTATTCTTTTAAGATTCTACACATCAAAGTCTCATCCAATTCATTATTGATTGATTCAGTGTTTGTGTTATTGATGACCACATGTGTTTAATATTGGCCATAATAATATTAAAACTAATGCTCATTGAAACGAAAATCATGAATAATGAAGGTTTCTTACAAGTGTATAAGGTTGTTTTAAATCTGCGAGATAACCGCTACCCCTGGTGGGAAGATGCTATACGGCACACAATGAGTTTGCCTGAATCGAATAGCGTCAGAGGGGTCAGTTTTCTTATTTTCTCGAATACTATTGGTATTTTACCATGTCAATCAACGCTCGAATAGAAATGTGGATTTTGATGCCAACACAGTCGCTACAGTCCCATTAGTTTTCATTACAGCCTTGTTTGAATGCCTCGGTTACGCAAAATGTGTAGGAACACCATTAGATAGCAGTAGCCTATATTGTTTAATTTCATTTTTTTGAGACAAGTCTTTTAACCAAAATATCACAGATGAGACAAAAATGTTCAACTGCCACTTTAACGGCGGGTGGTTACCGTGGTAATGCAACTCAAATCATGTGTTTTTGCCTGCAAGATTGGGGCACTGCAAATAGTCTGGGTAGCCTGGGACTAGATGTTCAGGAGTCTTATGGCTTGGGGGTAGAAGTTGTTTAGAAGCCTCTTGGACCTAGACTTGGCGCTCAGATACCGCTTGCCATGCGGTAGCAGAGAGAAGGTAGGGTGGCTGGAGTCTTTGACAATTTTTACACCGGCTGATATAGAGGTCCTGGATGGCAGGAAGCTAGGCCCCAGTGATGTACTGGGCCGTTCGCACTACCCTCTGAAGTGCCTTGCGGTCGTAGGCCAAGTTGTTGCCATACCAGGCAGTGATGCAATGCTCTCGATGCTGCAGCTGTAGAACGTTTTGAGGATCTGAGGACCCATGCCAAATCTTTTCAGTCTCCTGAGGGGGAATAGGTTTTGTCCTGCCCTCTTCACGACTGTCTTGGTGTGCTTGGACCATGTTAGTTTGTTGGTGATATGGACACCAATGAGAATGGGGGCGTGCTTGGTCCTCTTTTTCCTATAGTCCACAATCATCTTCTTTGTCTTGATCATGTTGAGGGAGAGGTTGTTGTCCTGGCACCACACGGCCAGGTCTCTGACCTCCTCCCTATAGGCAGTCTCGTCGTTGTCGGTGATCAGGACTACCATTGTTGTATCATTGGCAAATTTAATGATGGTGTTGTAGTTGTGCCTGGCCATGCAGTCATGAGTGAACAGGGAGTACAGGAGGGGTCTGAGCACGCACCCCTGAGGGGCCCCTAATTTAAGGATCAGAGTGGCCGATGTGCTGTTACCTACCCTTCCCACCTGGGGGCGGCCCGTCATGAATTCCAGGATCCAGTTGCAGAGGGAGGTGTTTAGTCCAAGTGACAGCTTATTGATGAGCTTTTAGGGCCCTATGGTGTTGAACGCTGACCTGTAGTCAATGAATAGCATTCTCACATAGGTGTTACTTTGTCCAGGTGGGAAATGGCAGGTTTGAGTGCAATGGAAATTGCATCATCTGTGGATCTGTTGGGGCGGTATTCAAACTGGAGTGGGTCTAGGGTTTCTGGGATGGTGGTGTTGATGTGAGCAAGGACCAGCCTTTCAAAGCACTTCATGGCTACAGACGTGAGTGCTACGGGTCGGTAGTCATTTAGGCAGGTTACCTTAGTTTACTTGGGCACAGGGACTATGGCGGCACGCTTAAAACATGTTTGTATTACTAACTAGTGGTTGAAAATGTCAGTGAAGACGCTCGCAGTACACATCCTGGTAATCCGTCTGGCCCTGCGGCCTTGGGTATGTTGACATGTTTAAAGGTCTTACTCACATTGGCTGCGGAGAGCGTGATCACACAGTCTTCTGGAACAGCTGGTGCTCTCATGCATGTGTCAGTGTTATTCACCTCGAAGCGAGCATAGAAGTAGTTTAGCTCATCTGGTAGGCTCGTGTCACTGGGCAGCTCTCGGCTGTGCTTCCCTTTGTAGTCTGTAATGGTTTGCAAACCCTGCCACTTCCGACGAGCATCAGAGCCGGTGTAGTATCCTGTATTGACGTTTTGCTGTTTGATGGTTCGTCGGAGGGCAAAGCGGGATTTCTTATAAGCTTCCGGGTTGGAGTCCTGTTCCTTGAAAGCGGCAGCTCTAGCCTTTAGCTCAGTGTGGATGCTGCCTGTAATCCATGGCTTCTGGTTGGGGTATGTACGTACAGTCACTTTGGGGATGACGTCATGGGACATGCAACCCTACCTACTCTCTTCCTCTAAAGCTCACGAAGACGGTTGTCAATGAGGATAGCGAGGGAGATGAGTTCATCAAGTCCATCAGGCTCATCCCTGGACACCAACTCGTCCTTGAGGGTCTCAGTGAGCGTGTTCCGGAATGCTTCCTGAAGGGCCTCCTCATTCCGGCTGCTCTCAGCGGCGAGGTTGCAAAACTCACATGCCATCTCAGCAACACTATGGGGCCTTGACGAAGGGACCGGAGTCATTTAGTGGCATCCTTACCGCAGACCGGGTGATCGAAGACTTTCTTCATCTCCTCCGTAAATCCGGAGTTGGAGAAGCAGATGCGGACTGTCTCTCGCACACCACCGTGGCCCAGGAAAGCGCTGCTCCATGGGGCAAAGGGTCAGACAGGCTCTGTGAAAACTCCTTGATGTGCTCCAGAAGGGTCTTCAGGGCTGGGTCATGTTTCTCGAGCAGGGCGCCTTGACCGACAAGGGTTTGGTGGAGAGTAGCAGAGTCTGCTGGGTTCATCTCTCTGGCCAGATTGTAATGTTACAGGGAATGGAACAGGGGAACCCAAGAGCAGACTCAGACGAGGAGACTGGAATGAAGTAAGAAAGGTATTTATTGACACACAGGGGGAGATGGAGTGCAGGTCAGGGGAAGCTTGGGCGGGTTGCTGGAAACCAGGTGTGAGGCTGAGGCTGGAGTGAGAGGGGTTGAGACAGGGTAAGCAGGTCCGGAGGGGAATCCAAGAGAGTATTAGAGTGGTGAATCCAGGACAGAGTAGCAGGATGACGAGACGTGGGACTGGAGACAGGGACCAAAGTCAGAGTGGGCAGAAATTACGATCTGTCAACGTGGAAGTGGCAGGGCTGAGTATTAGTAGAGATCTTGATTATGGAACAGGTTGCAGCTGGTGGGGATCTGCTCTGACTCCGGCACACATGTCTCCGCCCACACAATCACACACACACATACAGAGAGAGGGAAAGAGCACTGGGGGAGGCGGCGGGTCAAGGAGACACAGGATGAGCAGTAGGGGGTGTTGTAGGAGCAGATGTGACAAATTGATTGGAAGGCACACACCTGTCTACTGCATATAAGGTCCCACAGTTGACAGTGCATGTCAGAGGAAAAAACAAGCCATGAAGTCGAAAGGAATTGTCCGTGGAGCTCCGGGACAGGATTGTGAAGAGGCACAGATCTGGGGAAGGGTACCAAAACATTTCTGCAGCAAAGACTCTTCCTAGAGCAGGCCACGCAGCCAAACTGAGCAATCGGGGGAGAAGGGCCTTGGTCAGGGAGGTGACCAAGAACCCAATGGTCACTCTGACAGCGCACAGTCCCTCTGTGGAGATGGGAGAACCTCCAGAAGGACAACCATCTCTGCAGCCCTCCACCAATCAGGCCTTTATGGTAGAGTGGCCAGACACTAGGTGCCTTTCCAAATTATGTCCCATCAATTGAATTTCCCACCGGTGTACTCCAATCAAGTTGTAGAAACAACTCAAGGATGACCAATGGAAACAGGATGCACCTGAGCTCAATTTCGAGTCTCATAGCAAAGGGTTCTGAATACTTATGTAAATAAGGTATTTCTGTTTTTTATATTTATTAAATGTGAAAACATTTCTACAAACCTGTTTTCACTTTGTCATTATGGGGTGCTATGTGTAGATTGAGGAGGGGAAACAATTATTGAATCCATTTTAGAATAAGGTTGTAACGTAACAAAATGTGGTCTGAATACTTTCCAAATGCACTGTATACTCCAAGATTTTGAATTTGAGATCAAATGTTTGATATGAGGCTACTGTACATAATGTCACCTTTTATTTGAGGTTATTTTCATAGATATCTGTTTTACCGTTTAGAAATTAAAGCATTTTATGTATCTAGTCCCCACATTTGAAGGTGTCATAAGGATTTGGCTGTAATGGTTTTCTTCATCTTCTTCAAGCGCAGCGTGGTGGTTACCATACTAAATAATGACAAAACAAAGGAAATAAAGGTCAGAACGTGACAGTACCCCCACCCCCAAAGGTGCGGACTCCGGCCGCAAAACCTTAACCTATAGGGGAGGGTCTGGGTGAGCGTCTGTCCGCGGTGGCGGCTCTGGCGCGGGACGCGGACCCCACTTCACCATTGTCTTAGTCCGCCTTATTGTCCGCCTCCGTGGCTTTCTCACCATGACCACCCTTCTCAATGACCCCACTGGACAGAGGGGCCGCTCGGGACAGAGGTGGGGCAGCTTGGGACAGAGGTGGGGCAGCTCGGGACAGAGGTGGGGCAGCTCGGGACAGAGGGGCGGCTGCTCGGGACAGAGGGGCGGCTGCTCGGGACAGAGGGGCGGCTGCTCGGGACAGAGGGGCGGCTGCTCGGGACAGAGGGGCGGCTGCTCGGGACAGAGGGGCGGCTGCTCGGGACAGAGGGACGGCTGCTCGGGACAGAGGGACGGCTGCTCGGGACAGAGGGACAGCTGCTCGGGACAGAGGGACAGCTGCTCGGGACAGAGGGACAGCTGCTCGGGACAGAGGGACAGCTGCTCTGGACAGAGGGACAGCTGCTCGGGACAGAGGGGCAGCTGCTCGGGACAGAGGGGCAGCTGCTCGGGACAGAGGGGCAGCTGCTCGGGACAGAGGGGCTCTGGCGCCTCTGGGCTGAGGGGCTCTGGCGGCCCCTGGCTGACTGGCGGCACTGGCGGCTCCTGGCTGACTGGCGGCCCCTGGCTGACTGGCGGCACTGGCTGCCCCTGGCTGACTGGCGGCCCCTGGCTGTGAGCGCTGGACAAGCGAGGCACACTGTAGGCCTGATGCGTGGTGCTGGCACTGGTGGTACTGGGCCGAGGTCACGCACAGGAAGCCTGGAGCGAGGAGCTGCTACCGGAGGGCTGGTGCGTGGAGGTGGTGACGGATAGACCGGGCCGTGCAGGCGCACTGGAGCTCTTGAGCACCGAGCCTGCCCAACCTTACCCGGTTGAATGGTCCCGGTCGCCCTGCCAGTGCGGCGAGGTGGAATAGCCCGCACTGGGCTATGCAGGCGAACCGGGGACACCGTGAGCAAGGTTGGTGCCAAGTAAGCCGGCCCAAGGAGACGCACTGGCGGCCAGATGCGTAGAGCCGGCTTCATGGCATTTGGCTCGACGCTCAATCTAGCCCGGCCGATCCACGGAGCTGGAATATACCGCACCGGGCTATGCACCCGCACTGGGGACACCGTGCGCACCACTGCATAACACGGTGCCTGCCCGGTCTCTCTAGCCCCCCGGTAAGCACAGGGAGTTTGCGCAGGTCTCCTACCTGGCGTAGCAATACTCCCTGTTAGCCCCCCCCCCCCAATACATTTTTGGGGCTGACTCCCGGGCTTCCTTGCCAACCGTGTTCCCTCATATCGCCGGCTCCACTCTCTGGCTGCCTCTGCTCTCCTCGCTGCCTCCACCTGTTCCCATGGAAGGCGATCCTTTCCCGCCAGGATCTCCTCCCATGTGTAGCAACCCTTGCCGTCCAACACATCGTCCCAAGTCCATTCCTCTTTGCGCCGCTGTTGCTTCTCCTGCTGCTGCTTTTGCCGTTGCCCGTTACCACGCCGCTTGGTCCTGTTGGGGTGGGTGATTCTGTAATGGTTTTCTTCATCTGAACGAGAGGCGGACCAAAGCGCAGCGTGGTGGTTATTCATGTTTTAATAAATCACTTCACATGAACAAACTAACAAAAACAAGAAATGTGAAAACGCAAAATAGTCCTATCTGGTGCAAACACAGAGACAGGAACAATCACCCACAAACACACAGTGAAACCCAGGCTACCTAAGTATGATTCTCAATCAGAGACAACTAATGACACCTGCCTCTGATTGAGAACCATACTAGGCCGAAACATAGAAATACCAAAATCATAGAAAAACAAACATAGACTGCCCACCCAACTCACGCCCTGACCATACTAAATAATGACAAAACAAAGGAAATAAAGATCAGAACGTGACATTGGCCAAATTCACTTATATATGTATTAAAGTAATCAAATGTTTAGCATTTGGTCCCATAATCCTAGCACACAATGACTTGTCAATGACTTATGACTTCGTCATATCTCCAAAAATACTAACCTCCTCCCGTTATTGGTAATGGTGAGAGGTTAGCATGTTGGCATGATATTTGTGCCTCTGTAACTTTCTCACTCACCATTATTCACTTTTCATGATTATCCGATAACTAATCCACTCAAATTGTTTTAATTATAGGTCATATTTAATAGAAATCTGGAAACCCTAGACAGTTACTTTAAAACCATTGCACGTACAGTACCTATGTTTGTCCTCTGTAGCGATGTGCTTTTATTTTCTGAAATCCATACTTTCTAATAAAGCTTTTGTTCTGACTGTTGCCCCGTATTGACTGACAACAACTGATGTTGTCGGGGGTACACTCCGCCCACACAGTCGTCACAACCTGACTCCTTAAAAACACGCCACTTCAAAGTGACTATTTGTAACAGTTTGGGTTAGGAGAGCATTTTCGTTAACCCTAAACCTTTTCATAACCTTAACCGAATTATCCTAACCTGCTACGTTCATTATGCTAACCTGCTGCATACATTTTCATAAACTGATACGAAAAAAGACGTAGTTGTATCGAAGTGGCGTATTTTTAGGGAATCTCCCCAGCTAAGGCATATCCTAGCCTAGATATGTATATCGTTCATTTTCCTTGTGCCTGAAAACGACAGTGACGGCTGCCTCCACTTCAACGAACGACGCTGTGGGCTTATCATTCATTTGTCTGAGCGGTTGACACTGTTTCCAGAGAGCTGAAAATAAGAAAGAAATAGAGGGCAATAGCTTTCTCTTCGTGTATAGCCGCAGCGCACAGGACGGCGGCGCATACAAGGTGGAGCAGCAGAGACCGCAGTTCCCGGTACTGAAGACGGACACGAGAGCTCATTTTCTCTGCAAGGGACTGAGGGCGGGGTCTCGTAGCATCAGCGCTCTCATTGTATGTCGGCTGCTGATGCTGAGCAGTAGCGGAGAAAAAAAACCCAGGGCCATGGATACGGTTTTAAAAACCTTAGGCCTTAATACATTGTGGAGATTAATTACACGGTAAGAATGCTCTGTTTCTATTTGTTTCATATGTTATTTAAACTGTTTGACAAGGTATGACTAATAGAGCGATAGGAGAGAGGTATCTGCTTTTGCAGCAGGTTGATAGGAATTCTCATGAAGCGCAAGCGCCGTATGTGTGTTATTACTGTCGTTATTATCAATCTTATGTCAGGACATTGTAGTGCATCTATAAATGGGTGAGTTTATATGTAATTTTATGCTTTTCGTAGTTCATGCGTAGGGTAATTGTTATGTAGGCATTTTTAAATGAGCGTGAAGCTGTAGCTAACTGTCGGAAGTTACAGTATTGGCCTGCGCATAAGAAAGCATGCAGCCTTTCAAAGATGGAGAGGAAATTGCTGGTGGGTGCTTAGGCATATTATGGCCAGGGCCATTTTAAACTATGAATTCACACGATGAATTGGCAACATCTGTCTTTCTGTTAGTTACTGTAACTGACATCTGCTAATGACACGTTGGATAAATCATCATCAGTTGTTGAAGTGCCGTGGGTAAACCGACTTGCATTGCTCTTTTTTCGTTAGTGCTACGGTGCTGTTGTCTCCATAATGTAGGCTACCTGTCCCATCTGGTATGCTTATTGTGGTGTGTGATATTTATATGACAACACATAGGGCAAGGCCCATTATATTCATAGCCATAAGAACAATAGTTACCATAAAAACAAGATCTAACAAGATCTGGAATTGTGTTCTCAAAAATGAAACCAATCTGATTGAAGACATTTGTAATAAGCGTGTCAACTATGTACATACAACACAACCATATGACATGATAGGCGTACTACAGTGTTTATATGCATGCACGGCCTAGATATATCACAATCCATCCGCTAGGTTATCCAATACTGGGCACAACATCCTTTTTCAAATCATTGTGTAATAGGTCTAAGGCCTCAATATCTGGAGAGCATTTTGTTGTGGGATCACAACCATTGGGATGTTGTGGTCATTGTTGTGGATGGCTGATAGTTTGGGGATTAGATGTTAATACAGGCCCAGTCTAGACCAGCCGACCCTCAGAGCAAAGGTCTGCTTTCTCATCAATCCTGGTCAGAGAGATCTTAATAGTTCATATGGATCTAATAGTTCACATGGAAATAGTATGTTGAGTACAGTGAATACTAACAATAATGATGTAAAAGGAGAGGGGGGCACAGTGGTAATCCAATGACAAGTGCTGTCCAGCCCAAATAATCAGACAGGAAGGATAATGTTAAACCCCAGTGATTAAACCCCAGGTCCTCTGGCACAGCCAGCACTGGAGTCAGAGGCTTGTATTCCAAATGGCACCATATTCCTTATATAATGCACTACTTTTGACCAGGGCGCAAAGGGAATAGGGGGTCATTTGGTGCAAACAAGAGTGGCCCAACTGCACCATCTGCAAAATTTGCATAACCTGGATTCTCTTTAGAAATGTGTCCCAAAATGTAATATTTATCAGGAAATGACATGGGCATAACACGACAAGGGCAATTTGGAGCAAACTGAAATCCAACTTGTTTAGCTTGGCATTGGGAAATGTATTATATTCCAGCAGCATGCAATCTGAAAAATATATGCATTGGCAAATGCAGTGAGCCTTGCAAAACAAGCTGCAATTTTATATGTTGTATGCAATGAAATGTACTGTATGTGAATAGAATGGTTATATCAATATGATGTATAGTATACTATGTGGCATGTATATTTTTTATCACTTGTCATTGTTTTTGTCAGAATGGAAATAAAGTCGTTTGAGTTGTGAGCAGAAGGTGAAATTGGACACGTACCAATGCCTTGCAAACAGACAGCCATACATTTGCAGCTCCCACCTAAAGGGTAGTCTTTGGCATAAGAGTAGAATTTGAAGAGTTTATTTCCGAAACGCTACATCCACCAATTGTTCACAGTTGTGGTTTTTCATCAGAAATGATTGCTCATGGCTATATGTATGTGTGTGTAACATATTACTGTTCTAAGATTTTTTTACAAATAGATTTTTAGATGTGTATTAAAATGGGGTTTGTTGCAAAATGCCATATATCCATTGATTAGCTTGAATGGAGTGTGCGTATCCTGTATGTTTAACATACTGCATAAATTCAATCCATCATAAATCTAGCCTCATGCTTTAGCGTTTGGTTAGAGTTAGGATTTAGTCCCAAATGGCACCCCTATTCCCTATATAGTGCACTACTTTTGACCAGAGCCCAGATCTCATATTACTGTATTGATGATATATATATATATATATATATACAGTGCCTTGCGAAAGTATTCGGCCCCCTTGAACTTTGCGACCTTTTGCCACATTTCAGGCTTCAAACATAAAGATATAAAACTGTATTTTTTTGTGAAGAATCAACAACAAGTGGGACACAATCATGAAGTGGAACAACATTTATTGGATATTTCAAACTTTTTTAACAAATCAAAAACTGAAAAATTGGGCGTGCAAAATTATTCAGCCCCTTTACTTTCAGTGCAGCAAACTCTCTCCAGAAGTTCAGTGAGGATCTCTGAATGATCCAATGTTGACCTAAATGACTAATGATGATAAATACAATCCACCTGTGTGTAATCAAGTCGCCGTATAATGCACCTGCACTGTGATAGTCTCAGAGGTCCGTTAAAAGCGCAGAGAGCATCATGAAGAACAAGGAACACACCAGGCAGGTCCGAGATACTGTTGTGAAGAAGTTTAAAGCCGGATTTGGATACAAAAAGATTTCCCAAGCTTTAAACATCCCAAGGAGCACTGTGCAAGCGATAATATTGAAATGGAAGGAGTATCAGACCACTGCAAATCTACCAAGACCTGGCCGTCCCTCTAAACTTTCAGCTCATACAAGGAGAAGACTGATCAGAGATGCAGCCAAGAGGCCCATGATCACTCTGGATGAACTGCAGAGATCTACAGCTGAGGTGGGAGACTCTGTCCATAGAACAACAATCAGTCGTATATTGCACAAATCTGGCCTTTATGGAAGAGTGGCAAGAAGAAAGCCATTTCTTAAAGATATCCATAAAAAGTGTCGTTTAAAGTTTGCCACAAGCCACCTGGGAGACACACCAAACATGTGGAAGAAGGTGCTCTGGTCAGATGAAACCAAAATTGAACTTTTTGGCAACAATGCAAAATGTTATGTTTGGCGTAAAAGCAACACAGCTGAACACACCATCCCCACTGTCAAACATGGTGGTGGCAGCATCATGGTTTGGGCCTGCTTTTCTTCAGCAGGGACAGGGAAGATGGTTAAAATTGATGGGAAGATGGATGGAACCAAATACAGGACCATTCTGGAAGAAAACCTGATGGAGTCTGCAAAAGACCTGAGACTGGGACGGAGATTTGTCTTCCAACAAGACAATGATCCAAAACATAAAGCAAAATCTACAATGGAATGGTTCGAAAATAAACATATCCAGGTGTTAGAATGGCCAAGTCAAAGTCCAGACCTGAATCCAATCGAGAATCTGTGGAAAGAACTGAAAACTGCTGTTCACAAATGCTCTCCATCCAACCTCACTGAGCTCGAGCTGTTTTGCAAGGAGGAATGGGAAACAATTTCAGTCTCTGGATGTGCAAAACTGAGTTTTTGATTTGTTAAAAAAGTTTGAAATATCCAATAAATGTTGTTCGACTTCATGATTGTGTCCCACTTGTTGTTGATTCTTCACAAAAAAATACAGTTTTATATCTTTATGTTTGAAGCCTGAAATGTGGCAAAAGGTCGCAAAGTTCAAGGGGGCCGAATACTTTCGCAAGGCACTGTATATATATATTCACTACCGTTGGGGTCACTTAGAAATGTCCTTGTTTTTGAAAGAAAAGCTAATTTCTTGTCCATTTAAAGAACATCAAATTGATCAGAAATACAATGTAGACATTGTTAATGTTGTAAATTACTATTGTAACTGGAAACTGCAGATATTTTAATGGAATATCTACATAGGCATACAGAGGCCCATTATCGGCAACCATCACTCCTGTGTTCCAATGGCACGTTGTGTTAGCTAATCCATGTTTATAATTTTAAAAGGCTAATTGATCATTAGAAAACCCTTTTGAAATTATGTTAGCACAGCTGAAAACTGTTCTGATTAAAGAAGCAATAAAACTGGCCTTCTTTAGACTAGTTGAGTATCTGGAGCGTCAGCATTTGTGGGTTTGATTACAGGTTCAAAGTGGCCAGAAACAAAGTACTTTCTTCTGAAACTCGTCAGGCTATTCTTGTTCTGAGAAATGGAGGCTATTCCATGCGAGAAATTGCCAAGAAACTGAGGATTTTGTACAATGCTGTGTACTACTCCCTTCACAGAACAGCGTAAACTGGCTCTAACCAGAATAGAAAGAGGAGTGGGAGGCCCCGGTGCACAACTGAGCAAGAGGACAAGTACATTAGAGTTTCTAGTTTGAGAAACAGACGCCACACAAGTCCTCAACTGGCAGCTTCATTAAATAATACCCACAAAACACCAGTCTCAATGTCAACAGTGAAGAGGCAACTCCGGGATGCTGGCCTTCCAAAGGTCTGCATCAGTGGCTTGTAGGTTATTTGTGGAAGCCAGGAGATGGTAAATGTGTTTATGTTAATTACCAGCCAATTACCGTGATTATCTTGACAATCACCGGCTGACAAAAGTTTGTGACCACCACAGCCCTAGTCTCTCCAGAGATGTTCAATCAGGTTCAAGTCTGGGCTCTGGCTGGGCCACTCATGGACATTCAGATACTTTTCCCAGTGCCACTCCTGTGTTGTCTTGGCTGTGTGCTTAGGGTCGTTGTCCTGTTGGAAGGTGAACCTTCGCCCCCAGTTTGAGGTCTTGAGGGCTCTGGAGCAGGTTTTCATCAAGGATCTTTCTGTACTTTGCTCCTTTCATCTTTCCCTCGATCCTGACTAGTCTTCCAGTCTCTACCGCTGAAGAAAATCCCCAAAGCATGATGCTGCCACCACCATGCTTCACTGTAGGGATGGTGTCAGGTTGCCTCCAGACGTTACGCTTGGCATTCAGGCCAAATAGTTCAATCTTGCTTTCATCAGACCAGAGAATCTTGTTTCTCATGGTCTGAGAATCCTTTAGGTGCCATTTGGCAAACTCCAAGTAGGCTTTCATGTGCCTTTTACTAAGGAGTGGCTTCCGTCTGGACTATAAAGGCCTGATTGGTGGAGTGCTGCAGAGATGGTTGTCCTTCTGGAAGGTTATATATACAGTTGAAGTCTTAAGTTTACATACACTTAGTTTGGAGTCATTAAAACTCGTTTTTCAACCACTCCACAAATTTCTTGTTAACAAACTATAGTTTTGGCAAGTCGGTTAGGACATCCATTTTGTGCAAGTAATTTTTCAACAATTGTTTACAGACAGATTATTTCACTTATAATTCACTGTATCACAATTCCAGTGGGTCAGAAGTTTACATACACTGAGTTGACTGTGCCTTTAAACAGCTTGGAAAATTCCAGAAAATGATGTCATGGCTTTAGAAGCTTATGATAGGCTAATTTACATAATTTGAGTCAATTGGAGGTTTACCTGTGGATGTATTTCAAGGCCTACCTTCAAACTCAGTGCCTCTTTGATTGACACCATGGGAAAATCAAAAGAAATCAGCCAAGACCTCAGAAAAAATAGCAGACCTCCACAAGTCTGGTTCATCCTTGGGAGCAATTTCCAAATGCCTGAAGGTACCACGTTCATCTGTACAAACAATAGTAAGCAAATATAAACACCATGGTACCACACAGCCGTCATACCACTCAGGAAGGAAACGCGTTCTGTCTCCTAGAGATGAACGTACTTTGGTGCGAAAAGTGCAAATCAATCCCATAACAACAGCAAAGGACGTTGTGAAGGTGCTGGAGGAAACAGGTACAAAAGTATCTATATTCACAGTAAAACGGAAGCTTGTGGAAGGCTACCCGAAACATTTGATGCAATGCTACCACATACTAATTGAGTGCATGTTAACTTCTGACCCGCTGGGAATGTGATGAAAGGAATAAAAGCTGAAATAAATCATTCTCTCTACTATTATTCTGACTTTTCACATCCTTAAAAAAAAAGTGGTGATCCTAACTGACCTAAGACAGGGAATTTTTACTAGGATTAAATGTCAGGAATTGTGAAAAACTGAGTTTAAATCTAGTTGGCTAAGGTATATGTAAACTTCCGACTTCAAATGTATATTTATATATATATATATCAATGTCACAAATGTATAATTTGTACAGTTCTTTAATACAAATGTAATTATTTGTCACATTTGACTGTGTAAAACCTTGCGGTACTACTTTTTTCTATGAGAGTGATGCGGATATATCTCGTTTAGGAAAAAAAACATGATTATTTGTCTCTGAAAAGAAACCGTCAAGTGATAGATTTCAAACAAACATGTCTGTGATTTAACAATGCATGGTTAGACGTGTGAGAAAAAAAACGTAATTCCCATAAAAAAAGCGGATTTGCTAACATTTCGGAAAATGTATATATAGTGTTTTGGAAACTCTTCAATTAGCAATTACTATCACAAACAAAGTGGTATCAAACAGCAGTGTTGCTTAGGAATGTACCATACAAACATGACATGAGTACTTAAACACAGCGTAATACACGGCCTACATTTTCTATCAAAAGCAGAAAATTGGTCAAATGCTACTGGAACACCAGAAGTCTTTATTCATGACTGTGGCGCGCGGCTACAATGCATCATCTGCAGAATCCGGTAGTAACACAGATTTGATGTCTCAGTGGAGAGTTAAGTGGGTCATGATGCCAGTGTGCTTAATGATGTTGTGTTCAACCCTCACCATGCATCAGAGCTGGTAAAAACAGGCCACTCCTGCTGCGGGAACCTCACTGCCTTCTCCCCTTTCTCATTGTTCATAAGCCTTACTTGCCTTATGTCTTGGAGTTCTGCTTCAGGCTTAAATCCAGGGGGAAGATGTGTTAATGCCAGAGTGTGCTACGAGGATATAGACCTATTCTCTTACTGCTTGTTTGAGCCTAACTACTTGCACTCTAACTGGCCCTGAGATTTGATGAATGAAATAAGAGGACATTTCACTAGAAAAATGGTGAAGAGTGTAGAGACGGACCTCTCTAAATCGTTTGGTGTGGTAAAAGGAGGATGCTACAACTACCCAAAGACACAGGAGGGTTAACTCTGCCCAATATGCTGAACTTCAATTGGGCATGCCATACCTTGCATCCATTTTTGAATGGATGCAAGACTATCTCAGGGGTGGGACACAGTCTCCAGAAGCATGGGGCTGTGCACCTATGGCATTGTTAAGTGTTCTTACTCGTAATAGTAAACAAATACCATCAAACATTTTGAATAACCCTGTGATCTACTGTACAGTCCAAATGTGGCTGGAGCTGATGAACCCTCACTGGTAGGAAAGGTATATCCTCATCACTGATAGAAGCAATAGAGCATTCCCTCCAGGATTTAACAACAGTATCTTCGACTCATGGCTCAGCAGAGGAATCAGTTACTGGCGACCTATACCCAAACAAAGTACTGATGTGTTTTACACAAATCCAAGCTACGTTTGGTATCCCGCAAATGCACTTTTATGGTTTCTTGCAAGTTCTGCATTTTATTTTGGAGTGACAATACATTACCTCTAGATGGGTCGTTGACGGGTCCAGTTGATAAATGCTTCCTCCAATTCACAGACTCAAAGTGTTATATCTCTTACTTTTATGAGTCAATTCATACTTGGGATAAATACAATATAGATAATGTACAGTATTAAGACTCTGGGAGAGGGACCTTGAGATGGGCAGCATGGATCTCATCAAGCAACACCACATTCTCTTGTTACAGGATCAGAGAAGTCCTGTACAAACTCCTACACAGACAACATCCCCAATGTGTTTAAAATACAGAACAGGAATTGGCACATACATACACATAAACATACAAATTTAATTCTTCCAGGTCAACTGTAATATTAATTCCATTGCGAAGCACAATTTCTCCCCTTTCCAGTAAAATCAATAACGAGACCTCCAGGCTGCCCGTCTCTGCATGATCGAAGAAGGCATTGGCGAAGGGGGAAGCGAAGGCTACTGAGTGATAGTGAAAGGGGAATATATGCTGTGTGGGGGATACAGCCTTTTTCACCCAATTTGTTCAACTTATCGCCTCTAAAATGTCAATAAAACACTATAAAGAGCTTATATAATGTCTCATTACATACCTACTTGAAGGTTTGTGTCGAATTTGAATAGGGAGTTTTAGAGCGGGGCGAAAGTTATCTTCTGAAGTGAACTGCGGCCATCACGGCTTTTGAGAGTCGTGACGGCTCGCAGTGATGACGCGACAAATGTACTGTTGATTGAATTAACTATTGACGAGCTCACAAGTAATTCACTTTACACTCACCATTAGTAGTCTTGATAAATAAATAAATATTGTTAAATATATGAGTTACACAAAGTAGGGAACTTTATTTTAAGAGGGGATGAATTGTGATTCTGTTCAAAGAGAGAGATGAAGGAATATAATGTTCCTTTATATAATGTTAATGAACAAAGCATGGGAATGATTAGGGTTCATATTATAACTTCCAATAGCGCGAGATAAATACTTTTATAAACTACTTAACGCTTAGTAAATTACTGTATAACACAACAATATTAATGTAAAAAAAATGTATATAACAACTAACCACAAGTTGTAACAACAACTCACCTCTGTCCTCTCACTCCATCACATACACTGAGTGTACATGAACACCTGCTCCTTCCACGAAATGTGCAATAACGTTATGTCGGATTACATGAAAATGATATTCACATTTGTTAGTCCATCTCCTTGGCACGATCTTTATGAATGATGTTGCATGAACACACACACTCAAAAAAACGATTTTAACTGTATTATGACAGGAAATGTCTGGAAAGGGAAATACCCAACAACAGCCCAATAAACAGCACCGTTACACCCCCAAATAGCTACAGGCTGCTTATGAGGAGGTGATGGCTGGGAGTAGCCTGAGGGAGGTGGCTCATGCCTCCTGTCAGTACCTGTTTACAGGGATGCCAATAAACAAAAAACATTCCATATAATTAACAACTATTGCAGTTTGGTGACATGCTGTATTTTAGGGAGTTTTGTTCATTTTCTTCACCTGTGCACAATCAAGAGCAGAAAGAGAGGCACGCAGGAATGCCGCCTCTCAACTTGGGTTAGAGCGTGTACTTTGCAAACAACTTTAACAGATAGCACACGTATTGAACACACAGCTCTAGGGAATAGGTTGGCTCGGCAAAGGTATTTCAAAACGTTAACACTGCAAACGTGAGAGCAAAAAACAAATGCTCTTTGTCAGCAGGTGGCGGGTTTGCTTGTGTAAATACAGATCAGAGTTTGGCACAGTGGTATTCTTTTAAGATTCTACACATCAAATTCTCATGCAATTCATTATTGACTGATTCATTGTTTGTGTTATTGATGACCACATGTGTTTAATATTGGCCATAATAATATTAAAACGAATGCTCATTGAAAACGAAAATCATGAATAATGAAGGTTTCTTACAAGTGTATAAGGTTAAGCATGTTTTAAATCTGCGAGATAAGCGCTACCTCTGGTGGGAAGACGCTGTACGGCACACAATGGGTCGCATAAAGCGGGTAGGTTGTAACGGGAAGCCAGAGGCGTCCGTTTTTTTTCATCTTTGCTCGAGAACTATTGGTCCATTGCTACGTCAAAACGCTCGAATAGAAACGTTGTTTACAACCCGGGTTTTGATGCCAACACAGCCTCTACAGTCCCATTAGCTTTCATTGCAGCCTTGTTTGAATTCCTCGGTTATGCAAAATGTGTCCGGGACACTGCTAGGTTTTAGCAGGATGAAAGGAAATGAATACTGTTATACTAAGTGTGGCAGCTGATGCTGGAGCATTTGCCTAGAGATTTCGTTGACCTGTTAGAGAGGGGCAGAGAGGATGAGGCTTGGCGCTCGAAATGTCAACCTTAACTCAGTGTAAAGGGAGTGAGGGGAATGCCGATATGTAAGCTTATTGGTGAAATGTGAGGTGTGTATCTGTGCAGAGAGTTGGGCAACTATTTGGAAACTGTATTTTTTTCTCTCTTTTTTTTGCCCTTTCTTTCACATACTGGGTGTGACCCAATAATATATATTTTTTCCTGAAGTGTGAGCTGGGATTATGTCCCATCACCAAATATGAAATAGGACAATAATCTGATTTATGAGTCTTACATATTCGTTTAACCGTCGCCACCTGGTTCTGACCGATTGTAGTCTACCGCAGCATTCCTCTAGCATGGTTAGTTACTGGGTTAACACAGCATTAGCCCTCATGTGTAGTGTAGTGTAAAACGGTTGGAGCTGGTCAAGAGCCTCAAGCTCTTCAGTGTCCAAATCGGGAATGACTTCAAATGGTCCTCTCACACGCCAACAGTTACAAAGAAGGCACGACAGCACGTCTTCCCCCTCAGGAGGTTGAAACGTTTTGGCATAGGCCCTCAAATCCTCCAAAAGTTACACAGCCACACCACTGAGGGACCTTACAGATACATTTCCTTCGGAAAGTATTCATAACCCTTGACTTTTTCTGAATGACTACCATATCTCTGTACCCCACACATACAATTACAGTGCCTTCAGAAAGTATTCTTACCCTTTGACTTATTCCACATTTTGTTGTGTTACAGCCTGAATTCAAAATGGATCTCACCCATCTTCACAAAATACCCCATGATGACAAAGTGAAAATGTGTTTTTTATAAATGTTTGCAAATGTAGTGAATATAAAATACAGAAATATCTAATTTACATAAGTATTCACACCCCGAGTCAATACTTTGTTGGAGCAACTTTGGCAGCGATTACAGCGGTGAGTCTTTCTGGGTATGTCTCTAAGAGTTTTCCACACCTGAATTGTGTATTGTTTGACCATTATTCTTTTCAAAATTCTTCAAGCTTTGTCAAATTGGTTGTTGATTTTTGCTAGACAACCATTTTCAGTTCTTGCCATATTTTTTTCAAGTTTCAAGTAGATTTAAGTGCAAATTGTAACTCGTCCACTCAGGAACATTCACTGTCTTCTTGATAAGCAACTCCAGTGTAGATTTGGCCTTGTGTTTTTGGTTATTGTCCTGCTGAAAGGTGAACTAATCCCCAAGTGTCTGGTGGAAAGCAGACTGAGCCAGATATTACTCTAGGATTTTGCCTGTGCTTAGTTCCATTCCATTTCTTTTTTATCCTGAAAAACTCCCCAGTCCTTAACGAATACAAGCATACCTATAACATGATGCAGCCACCACTATGCTTGAAAATATGGAGAGTGACTGGGTGTATTGATACACCATCCAAAGTGTAATTAAAATCTTCCCCATGCTCAAATGTATATTATTCAATATCTGTTTGGGAAACCTCCCTGGTCTTTGTGGTTGAATCTGTGTTTGAAATTCACTGCTCGACTGAATGACCTTGCAGATAATTGTATGTGTGAGGTACAGAGGAAGTAATTCAAAAACGTATTATTTGTTAAGCAATTTTTCACTCCTATATTTAGGCTTGCCATAACAAAGGGGTTGAATAGTTAGACTCAATACATTTCAGCGCATCATTTTTAATTAATTTGTAAACATTTCTAAAAACATCATTCCACTTTGACATTATTGGGTATTGTGTGTAGGCCAGTGACACAAAATCGCAATTTAATCACAACAAAATTAGGAAAAATATTTTTGATGCTGAATGTTGTCATATGTTCAACCTAATATTAGATAAAGGAAACCTAAATGAACAAGTAACACGACAATTGAAAACATTCAGTTAAAATATATATGCAAAAGTAGAGAAAATCAGAAAGGGGGCAAATACATTTTCACGGAACTGTACATTTTTCATAGTTTTTCATCAATTTCTATGCTCTACTGAACAAAGAGCCATTTGGGAGCCAAGTGAATGGCTCTTTTAGATAAACAGAGCCAAAAGATCCGCCTCGTTGAAAAAAATCTGAATGCTCATCACTAGTGCCTGTGAAGCAGCGCTGGCGCTGAAAGTGTGCACATATACTTTTTTGCAATGAAACTTACTTGTGTGGCAGTTCGGGTGCCAGAATCACCCTGTGGATTTAGTAAGAACTGCCATTGAATCCGTTGAAAATACATGGTCACTAACCACAGTTTTTATGCGAAAATCATATAAGAAAAAATATCACGACAGCTGTGATGGAAACAGGAAACAGGAAGTTTCGAGGGTAATTTTATAAATGCCGACAGATAATTGGTTTGTTCCACATGGTGGAATCCATGAGCAAAATGTGTAGAACAATCAGAAGAATGAAAGCCCCATTAAAAACATTTCGGATGTACAGTATTTGTTTCCACCCTAAGGTCATGCACTATTCATGAATCATATTTAGCACATTTATTCTAAAAACATCAAATACCGTCAAATACTGTCATCCCTACATTATTGAGCTATTGATTGTTACCTAAAATCCTATGAACGATTTTCAACTCAGTAATTCCACTAAATGTTAATAATGCCCGTTAAATCTGGAGTTTGCAACAGAGTGTAACGGAGGACATTGGAGCCAGACAGCCCTTCACTGATAAAGTATTTGTATGTGTTCACCCAGCCACAATGCTAGTGGACCTTGTAACAGTGTCTGTCAGCATTAATTTCAATACCATTTCATTGACTTCCCTTACATTAGTTTTGCATTTCATACATACCTAATTCTCTGTGATTATTTTCAATTATTTTACTACACTCTTGGTGAGTAGTAGGCCTACTCGTGGACGCTTTCCTGCCCTTGCCCAGAAGTGCTTTGAACAAAGCTAGTGCCTTGAATCTGTCTCGCATGCATCCGTGCTTGTAACTGTTGATTAGCCCACAATGAACAATGTTTAATACGTTGTATTTAGAAGTTAGGATTCCATAATGTTTTCAGACAACAACTAGGATGACTTTCGGGCACGTTATTAGGTTGCGTTACGCCTTTTGACATTCTGATGTGGCATGGAACCACAGTTATCCTAGCCATGTCCTCCTTTTTCTTTTAGGATCAAATGTTCCAGAACAGACCCATTTGGTATGGTCGTAAAGACTCCAGAGAATAGCCTATATGGCTTTGATTTTGAACAGTGGATGAGACATTGTCTCTTTCTGTCTGCACATTCACACTCTGCAAATAATATCAACAGTAATTCAACAAAACAGCCATGGTCCTTTGGTCAGAAGCCATGAGCAACACTCACCAGCGATTAAAAAGCCTAGCACTTGTGGACTGATAAGTGCACGAGGAAGAGACGTGACCTTGTCATTTCATCTGAAATCTTAGTGTAATATTTTAATCATCATGAGGCCTCTGTCTCTGATTATAAGGAAATTATGCAATGGGGTTATGGCACGTTGTGTGTACAATCGCTGAGACTATAGCGCATGGGTTATACAGTCTTCGTAAGAGACTTCTGCTATGTGCTACAGTGGTGCGGTGGTAACACTCCTGGCTCCATGCACAAATATGACTCCCCTTGGGGACCGGGGTTCAATCTCTGTGTGCTCTTTTCTCAATGTGACTTCCCTTCACCTCTCTCCCACTGTGTCTAATTTGTCTGTCAACATAGCATCCCAAAATATGAAGAGAGTGTTTCTCCACTTTCCTTTAAAAAAAAGAGAGAGTCTGAAGAGAACCTCCCCCAACTTTTTTTTCTCTCTCCTCGTCAAGACCAGTATGTAGGGAATCTAGTTTCAGGTGTTTCTTTTACGTTAGGATATATCTCCTTATGCAAGCACACAGCACCATGCTGTGCCCTACTTTATGCATCACTACCAGTGTATATACAGCTGCCCTTCCTCTCCCCCACTCTCTACTCTAACACCCAACACCCATTTTCTTATCAAACATGAATAACACATGCAGAGTGTCATACATCAAATTGCCATGACTACCACATGATTTGTACAGTTAGATAAACAATGTTGTTTCAACAGTGACTTTTCAGAATGTTCACCTCTAAAGTCAGTTCAGATACAACAGCTGTCATGAGATGAGGCGAGATTAAAAACTTGCCAGTTTTAGAATGTTGTGTTGCATAACAGCTGACTAAAGATGGGGCATTCAGATCAAGGAGAAGAGACCTTCAATTGAGACCGTTTCCACGGTAACGGTGCCTCTTTTCAATGACGTGATGAAACTTTAAAACAAGGTTGCCACTTGTTGTAGCAAGGTGTTGTACCAAACAAGTGTTAAGAAATATATGCACCAGAAACAGGGTACACTTTGTGACTTGTCAGATAAATATCAGCAATCTACAGGGTAGGATCTTTATTTGAGCCAGTTTGCTACGGCAGGAAAATAATCCTGTAGCAACAGGAAATGTGAATTATTATGTGGATTATAATTAATGGATTTTTTTTGTTGGGTTTGATAAAATGAACAGTAGGGCAAATCAAGACTGACATTTTAAAGTGGAAATTACAAACTTTAGAAGCCTTTTAAAAACCTCCAATACACGACAAGTTTGCATTTTCTGCAGGAAAATTCTCAGCAACAAAAGAGTGATCAAATTAAGATCCATAGCTAAAGATTTGACATGTTGAATCTTGGAAACTCCAGCCGACGACATGAGACGTTATAAAACTAGACCGCTCAGATCAAACAAACAATGTTCTTTAAATACAATTCCTTTAGACCCGTCGCCGCATCAAGTTGCGTCTCACCTTATGTATAACGCGTTGTGGATGTAGCCTACCGGTTCTTCCACATGCTGATGTTCAATTATGTGCGCTGGTCTGCATCAGTCTAACGGGTTGGAACATTTGGCATAGAAAACCACTGGCTGACACTGTCCTTTTGTCGTCATCTGTGTTGACTCACTGTGCAGCTGCCTGACCTGTCTAAGTCAATGAGCCACTCCTGACCAGTGGCTACTGCCAATACTGTACTGTACATTGCCAGCACCATGCAATTAACTGCTTTACTATTATACTTGAATAATCAATGTTTGTAAACAGTTAAGTTGAGTTGAGCTCCATATCCTTCAATTACAAATGTCAAAAATGTTTTTTTTTTATTCCTCCCCACACACAGCTCTACTGTCTACTAAGATAATGAGGAAGAGGAAGAACTGGAAACCTCGGGAAGTCTCTATGAAAGCATTGGAGGAGCTGTAGTATTTGACTCAATGGCGAAGAAGGGCCGTACCAAGGGCGAGAAGCCCGAAGCGCTCATCTCTGCCCTACAGGCGGCTAACGAAGATCTCAGGTCCAAACTGACTGACATTCAAATAGAACTGCATCAAGAGAAATGCAAGGTAGGCCATTTTGTAACACTACGTTGCATGTAAATCGTCCCTTCTCAAATGCGCCTGTCACAGTGGGTTTCAACTGCAGATGAGGTGTGGCATTGAACGTCTTACTTATAGTCACTACACACAACCTTTGACATACAGCTCGCTTTCAATGTTTTACAAGGTTTTACCTAGATGTACAGTGATGTTTTGAGGTATATATTGACCTGGTCTGGCTGAGGTATACCCCCTTCACAGTTGGCACACAGTAGATGTAGGCTATTGCTGTTGTTGTACATTCACCTGCTCTACAATGGCAGATCGAGATCTCTGCTTGGTCCTATCTGCCATTATCTGTTGTTTTGAATTATATTTGGCACCGTAATTACATCTTTTTATCTACATAATAGGTGCTAGATGAAGAGAATGGCCTCAGGCTGTCTGTAGTATCTCTCTAACCTTGCTGCTTTTATGATGTTGACCCAGTTCTCTTTGTCTCCTCTCCCTCTCTTCCCGGGGCCTAGGTGAGTAAGTTGGAGCGTGAGAAGGTGCAAGAGTGCAAGCGGATCCGGGAGCAGGAGCAGCACCGGCACACGGCCACGCTGACAGAGCAGCGAGCCAAATGGCACGAGGAGAAGCAAAAAGAGCTCCAGGCACTCAGGGAGAACCTGGTCCGCCAGCACGAGCAGGAGCAGGCCCGGGTGGCCAAGATCAAGGACCAGGAGAACCAGCGGCTCAAGGCGGCGCTGAGCTCAATGCGGGACGGCAGCGGAGAGAAGGTGCGCACGGCGCTGACCCTAGAGGCCAAGGAGGAGGCACGACGCTTTTTCGACGTGGAGAGGGTCAAGCTGCTGCAAGAGATCTCGGAGCTGAAGCAGAACAAAAAGCAGACGGACGAGGCGCTCAGCACCATGATTCAGGCGGATAAGATGAAGGCCGGGGATCTGCGCTCCGAGCATCAGATGCATCAGGAACAGATCTCCAAGATCAAGTGGGACAGCGAGAAGGACATCCGCAGACTGGTAACAACTGTCTTGACTGGAGGATGGGTAGAGGGTAGAGCAGAGGGTCTGATTGTGGATACATGTCTTGCTGAATACCAGACGTAGCCGTAGCTGGTCTATACATCTCATCGCTCCATACAGATAGTTGGCCCAGGAAAATGATCTGTCAGATAAGTTCTGAGCAGCATATAGAGTAGTTTAGTAGAGTCTCTGTCTTTTGTGATGGAGCGATGTCTCTATGGATTATGTCATACCAATCATGCAAGTCTGCAGAACATTGGGGTCGTTCCACCAATTTGGTGCCAAATTGTTATATTCTATCATGAAGAGCACATGTTCGACTTCATCAAAAACAAGTTTTCCCATCTCAAGAGGTTAAATAAAAAATTGCTTAAAAAAGTGCTTATTACAGTAAGTGCCAAATAAAGTTACAGGGTTGACCATTTCTTCTTAAATCAGCCATACATCCCCTTGTTACAGGGGGAATGGAAGCTTGTTGTGTGCAACAGGGAGTGGCAATTTATTGCAAGCTTCACCCCCCAAAAATGAATTTTTTAAAACATATCTATGGGTAACAAGGTGGATGTGTTATGCTTGACCCGCTCAGTTTTCCACCATAAAACACCATCAAATTGCCAAAAAAAGAGTAGAACAAGCTCATCTGCTTTTACTTTATGATTTGACTATTATATGTTTAATGTTTGTTATTTCAAACATAATTTTAAAAGGAATAGTTTCACCATTTTAAATTGGGAGTTAAGTTCATGTAACAGGGTGGACATTAAAATGAGGGACAGATGTACACTACCGTTCAAAAGTTTGGGGTCACTTAGAAATGCCTTTGTTTTTGAAAAGAAAAGCACATTTTTTTTGTCCATTAAAATGACATCAAATTGATCAGAAATACAGTGTAGACATTGTTAATGTTGTAAATTGCTATTGTAGCTAGAAGCGGCAGATTTTTTATGGAATATCTACATAGGCGTACAGAGGCCCATTATCAGCAACCATCACTTATGTGTTCCAATGGCACATTGTGTTAGCTAATCCAAGTTTATAATTTTAAAAGGCTAATTGATCATTAGAAAACCATTTTGCAGAAAAAGCCATATCTCAGACTGGCCAATAAAAATAAAATATTAAGATGGGCAAAAGAACACAGACACTGGACAGAGGAACGAAGGCCAGCATCCTGGGTACTATTTAATGAAGCTGCCAGTTGAGGACATGTGGGGGCGTCTGTTTCTCAAACTAGACACTTTAATGTACTTGTCCTCTTGCTCAGTTGTGCACCGGGGCCTCCCACTCCTCTTTCTATTCTGGTTCGAGCCAGTTTGCGCTGTTCTGTGAAGGGAGTACTACTCAGCGTTGTTCGAGATCTTCAGTTTCTTGGCAATTTCTCACATGGGATAGCCTTCATTTTTCAGAACAAGAATAGACTGACGAGTTTCAGAAGAAAGTCTTTGTTTCTGGCCACTTTGAGCCTGTAATCGAACCCACAAATGCTGACGCTCCAGATACTCAACTAGTCTCAAGAAGGCCAGTTTAATTGTTTCTTTAAACAGTTTTCAGCGGTGCTAACATAATTGTAAAAGGGTTTTCTAATGACCAATTAGCCTTTTAAAATGATAAAATTGGATTAGTTAACATTGGAGTGATGGTTGCTGATTTGTTACTTTTATTTAACTAGGCAAGTCAGTTAAGAACAAATTCTTATTTTCAATGACGGCCTAGGAACAGTGGGTTAACTGCCTGTTCAGGAGCAGAACAACCTTGTCAGCTCGGGGATTTGAACTTGCAACCTTTCTTTCTTGGTTATTAGTCCAACACTCTAACCAATAGCCTACCCTGCCGCACCTGATAATGGGCCTCTGTACGCCTATGTAGATATTCCATTAAAAATCAGTCGTTTCCAGCTAAAATAGTCATTTACAACATTAACAATGTCTGCACTGTATTGCTGATCAATTTGAAGTGATTTTAATGGACAAAACATGCGCTTTTCTTTCAGAAACAAGGACATTTCTAAGGGACCCCAAACTTTTGAACGGTAGTGTAAATGAATCACTAATCACATTAAATAAATAATGATCTTCAGAAATGACTTTGACAAAGCAACAAAACAACCAGGGCTTTACAATGATGGTGAAAACTTTGAGTAGGTTTGTGGTTAAGTGGTTTAAAATCTTCCTATAAGTGACGCATGGTTGATGGAGGGCCATGTCAATATGCTGAATTTGATTGATTTATTGAATTCTCCATGTGGTCTATATTGAAAGGTACTTAATTTAATACAAAAGGCTTTACAAGTCAATATTGGTGCACAATTTCTACTTCTAATATCAGGGATGCAAAAGGCACTCATTTCGTGGAATGATCCATTGACCATTTCTTGCTAATTGTGATGGTCATCATCAAATGACATATGTTACACAATATGATACATCATTCTTTCACATGCTACTCTTTTGCAGGGGTCAAAGTAAGCCAATACGGTCCGGTATGGAGTACCTGACAAAACAATTGTGCTGGTACAGCGTACCGCTAAAACACGAGCATATGACAATAATTAAAACAAAGATGACAAGAAAACTGTAGGTTAGTACACCGTAATTAATCATCACCTCCGGTCAGCCGCAAGTGCGTGAACACATAGGTTGTCCCGTACCATGAATACATTAAATCTACTTTCACCCCTGCTCTTTTGTAAGGAACTGTGCACATGTCTGTCTGTCTGTCTGTCTGTCTGTCTGTCTGTCTGTCTGTCTGTCTGTCTGTCTGTCTGTCTGTCTGTCTGTCTGTCTGTCTCAATCATTGAGACAGTCAGTCTGTCCATCCATCCTTCCTGTCCATATCTCTGTGTCTCATTAACCACTCTCGGAGTTTCCTGTTTGCTATGCCCTCCTTCAGGTGGATGAGATCAAATCCAAAGAGCGCACCATCTTCTCTCTGGAGAAGGAGCTGGAGAATGCCATTGGCTTGCAGCAGAAGATGCAGATGCAAAAGGATGCCCTGGATGACCAGCTGTTCCTGGTCAAGGAGGCAGAGTGTAACCTGGGCAGCCCCAAGAGAGAGATCCCCGGGCGGGCTGGGGACGGGGCGGAGCACTGTGGCAGCCCGGTACGACATAGAAAGGCAGAGGGGAACTTGGAAATGGTACTAAACAGATTATAGAAATGTAATAATGAAGCCAATCCAAAAGCAAATGGAAATGAATGGGACAATTAACCGATAATGAGCGGTAAAATACTGTAGGCCTATACTAGTTTACGCAGCTTATGTGGAAAAAGCTTGACAAGAATGACATGAATAAGTGGTCAGAAATATACTTTTAAGGACAGGATTAAATTAGCCTGCAATTCGAATCACGCCGATCACCTCATCCATACAGAGCGACATGGTCTTTGCACATTGCAGGACAATGATCAAACTGCTTTCACACAGTGTCAAACAAACACAGTTTGGGTGTGGCCGTTCTCAACATGAAAGTTGTATCGCTCATATAATACCACAATTTGAATACCAAAAGCCGCACTCCGTAGTAGAAGTCTTCACAGATCCACCTGTACCCGGATACCCGAAACCCGATCCGCGGAGCTAGAAGTCTAAATAATGTCACGGGTCTGGGTCGGATCTGATATGATTGTCACGGGGCTCGGGTATGTGTTATTTTCACTTGTCTGAAAGGCCGTTCAGATCCGAACGCTACTGCTACAGGAGAGAGAGACTTTTTATCATTTATGCTGCCGTTCTTGCTTTTCACAAGAGTGGAGCGTGGTTCATGTACTGTAGCTTGTTGTTGTTGTTGATGTTGTTGGCCAATCACAAGGTAAAATTACGGAATTAAAAGTTAAGGGAGAAAGATAGGCTACAATGACCAAGAACCAACAGGTAGGCTGCTACTGAATATTCTGAATGGAGTTGTTGTTATTTGTAACTGTAGGATGAGAAAGTGCATGCACTGCAGCCTCAGTTAGCCTAGCTAGATAACGTTAGCTAGCTTAACTAGCTTCACCTGGGTTGATGCGGTCAAGACAGATATTATGTAATCATATATCATGGTAAATAACCTATTTATGGCAACTACTAGTTTACTATAGTGTGAGTCGGCTTAGTTGGTTGCTGTCTCTCATCTCTTCCTCCCTCATCTCTTCCCTCACTCAGAGTACGGCCCTTCCCCCGCATGCTAGAGCGGGACCTCTCTCTCTCCCTCCTCTCCCGCTTTATCAGCTCTGGTAGCTTAAAGTAGCTTTAAAAAATGACCTTTATGCTGCTTCCCTCACACGGATCGGACCGGATCTGGATCTGATTAGGTCAGTTCAGGACGGGTCTAGTTCTACTCTGGTCCGTTCGGAATGGGTCTCTATATATATATTAAAAAAACAATATGAATATCGGATTCGGGTGGGAAAGCCCCAGGTCCATTTCGGAACAGGTCCAACTTTTTGGACCAGCGAAGACGTCTACTCCATAGTGCCCCACCAACAAAATTCTAAATGTAGGGCAAATGCATCCCTTAATTTCTTCATGTGCAAATATCACTTTTTTATGCAACATGTGTAGTGCTCAAGGAATTACTTTCTATGAGAGCAATAAAACATGACAAAAACAGTAGTACTAGATATTTTGTCAAATGAAAACCATAACAAACAAGTATTTAGAGGCCTACCTGCTAGAATAAAACAATCTTCTGTCTGGTACTGAACAAAGAACTGAAGGAAGAGCATTGTTTCTGAAGACTGCTGGTCAGTCAATAAGTCTGTGAGGTTTCAATGCAGTCTCACATTCTGGGTTAGTGGTCTGCTTGAAAATCACTACATGACCGAAAACAACTGTTTTTGGCCAATTTTTCTAGAGAGATGTGACTTGATGAATAGAAAGAATTGCCCAATAAGTGAACTCCGAAAATAAATGTCCCAGAAACGTACAAAATTATCAAACTTAATTCCCCTGAAGAAATGCCACAAACATCTTATTATTCAATGTGTAATACATGTCGTTGAAATAATTGATTATATTATAGAACACAGTCTAACTTTGTACTGTTGTGTCGCTGGGTCAAAAAACTGCATCCAAGAGTGAATGTGGTGTGTTGCAAGATACCAGTGAGCTAACAGTGCGTTCGGTTTGAACAACCTAGGACATGCGCAGGAACCAGAGACGCATGGCTGACCTCAACTCCACCATCCGCAAGCTGGAGGACCGCAACTCACTGCTAGTGGATGAGAGGAATGAACTGGTATGACCTGGTCACTCTGAACTCTCCATGCCTGGCAGAGAATCACATCGTAATCCCCTATCACTGAACAATAACAATCCGTCTTAATCTGGATTCCTTAAACATGCAATGAATTTACCTGCTAAGGGGTTACAATTACAAGTATGGAGTCCCCTGCCAAGTTGACACACTGGACTGAGCTGAACTCTTTATGCCTCCTCCTCTCTTCCCTCCCCTTCTATTCTATCGTCACTGCCATCTCTCTCTCCCTCTCTATCCCCCCCCCCCCCCACCCCCCTCTCTCTCTCTCTCTCTCTCTCTCTCAGCTAAAGCGTGTGCGGGAGTCGGAGAAGCAGTGCAAGCCCATGCTGGAAAAGAACAAGATGCTGAACAAGAGGAACGATGACCTCAGCCAGACCCTGCAGCGCATGGAAGAGAAACTCAAAGGCCTGGCCAAAGAGAACCTGGAGATGGTGAGTGCCATAGAAATAGAATTACAGAACATTGACTTAAAGGGGGAATTCCCACTCTAGTAATTCTATTTATATGTCGAGTGTCATCATCACACAGATCTCAACACAACCAGGGCTCCAATAGTTTAGTACAAGCATAGCATGCCTCAATAGCTCAGTGTTAACAAAGACTGTCTGCAACACATTGGCTATGATTACAGTCCTTGTCAAAGTAAAGTAAATGGAACCGAAGCATTAAAATCTGCAGTAGTCTTGTAGATTTAGAAGTGCATTACATTGTGGCTTGGGCCTCGGTACCCTAACCACCACACATATTCATTATTCATGATGAGCACATACTGAGAGATAGAGAAGGTTCTAACTCCCGTACAACTGGTTCCACTCTGTGTGTGTAGAAGGAGAAGATCAGCTCCCACCCGCCGCTGAAGAAATCCAACTGTAAGTCTCTGAATGACCTGGACCAGGCACACGACGACCAGGAGATTGAGTTCCTTAAGCTGCAGGTACTAGAGCAGCAGAGCATCATCGACGAGCTGACAAGAGTGAGTTGTCTTTTTAGAAATATGACTTCACCACCAACAATAGGGTTATTTTGAGGATGATCACTTTTTTTTTCAATGTAAAAATCGTGCAAATACATTTAGTCAAATAGGCTTGCACTTCTAAAACGATCAAATGTGTTGATTTACTAATCTCGGTGGTACCCAGAACCAAATGTTGTGTGTGCTGGCCAGATAACATTTACTGTATATTAGCAGTCTGTCACAAGAGACAATTGCTTTACTATCTAAATTAAGCATTAAGAGAACCGGTGTACACGCAGTATTTTGTTCTTTGCCAGATACAAATGGTCTAATGAAACACATCCATGGTTGCTAATGTTGTATGTTTGTTTGTTGGTCGTTCTGATATACTCTGTGTCTCTCAGGACAGGGAAAAGCTCCTGCGGAAGAAGAGGCATAAACGAAGCAACAGGCAAATAAAGGTAGAGGAAGCCACGTTTGCACGCTAATGTGTTTCTCTTCATAGGAGAGACCAAATAAACAAGATCGATACCATAATACAGTCATCTGCCTTGGGAAATCTCAGATTTCCAAACAATCCTATGATCTCTCCCTACACAGAGGCACATTGTAGTGGACACCTTCTTCGGATACGATGAGGAATCCATGGACTCGGAGACGTCCTCCGTGGCTTCATTTCGCATGGACCGCACCCCAGCCACTCCCGATGAAGACCTGGATGAGGTGAGACCTGTTCACGTCACAGGAAATAGACACAGACCCTGGGTGGGGAGGGAACTTTATTTACGATAAGTGATCAATAACATTTGCATCAGCAGCATCCATGCAATATTTAGTAGTTTAGCAGACGCTCTTATCCAGCACAACTTACAGGAGCAATTAGGTTTAAGTGCCTTGCTCAAAGGCACGTTGACAGATTTTTCACCTAGTCGACTCGGGGATTCGAAACAGCGACCTTTCGGTTAGCGGCCCAATGGTCTTAACCACTAGGCTACCTGCACTTTCACTTCTGTCTTTCTGAACCAATGTGTTTCTAATCTCTCTTATCTATCATTTCTCATCCTGGCATTCCTGTTCCCAATGTCTTCTCTCTAACCCTGGGGTCCGTCCATCAACACAGGGACTGGCTAACGAGGAGTCGGAGCTGCGCTTCAGGCAGCTGACCAGAGAATACCAGGCCTTACAGAGGGCATACGCCCTGCTACAGGAACATCAAGGGGGCCTTCTAGACGCTGAGATGGAAGCTAAGGTACAGTAGACCTGCCATTCATTTTCAGTTAAATGTCACCCACATACGATTGTATTTTTGCATTATCTGGGGCAATAGGGATGCAGTCATGCCAGATTTGTTTCTGTATTCAGTTAAATTGTGTATAAGACTGCATACAGACTATATACTCCACTACAACTATCACTGCCCATGTGTTCTATAACAACAGCATCCGTCACATACGGCTGTATCAAATGGTTGATGTTAATGTGGATATGTTGTGGGTCACAGGCTCAGGAGCAGCTCCATGCAGACGTTCTCAGGTACAAGGCCAAGATAGAAGACCTGGAGAAGGAGCTTGCCCACAAAGGACAGGTAAATGACATTATCCCATAGACCAACACTAAGACATGGGCTGCATTCCAAAGGGCAACCTTATTTCATATTATATACTATACAATCAATCAATCAATCAATCAATCAAATGTATTTATTAAAGCCATTTTACCTCAGCAGATATCACAAAGTGCTCTATAGAAACCCAGCCTAATACCCCAAACAGCAAGCAATGCAGATGTAGAAGCACGGTGGCTAGGAAAAACTCCCTAGAAAGGCAGGAACCTAGGAATAAACCTAGAGAGGGACCAGGCTCTGAGTGGTGCCAGTTCTCTTCTGGCTGTGCCGGGTGGAGATTATAAGAATACATGGCCATTTATGGCCAGATTGTTCTTCAAGATGTTCAAACGCTCATAGATGACCAGCAGGGTCAAATAATAATCAGTGGTTGTAGAGGGTGCAACAGGTCAGTACCTCAGGAGTAAATGTCAGTTGGCTTTTCATAGCCAAGCATTCAGAGGTCGAGACAGCAGGTGCAGGACAAGGTAGCACGTCCGGTGAACAGGTCAGGGTTCCCTAGCTGCGGGCAGAACAGTTGAAACTGGAGCAGTAGCACGGCCAGGTGGACTGTGGACAGCCAGGAGTCAGTCATCAGGCCAGATAGTCCTGAGGCATGATCCTAGGGCTCAGGTCCTCTGGGAGGGGAGGGAGAGAGAGAATTAGAGGGAGCATACTTAAACTCACACAGGACACCAGATAAGACAAGAGAATTACACCAAATATAACAGACTGACCCTAACCCCAGAGCACATAGACTATTGCAGCATAGATACTGGAGACTGAGACACGGGTGGGTCGGGGGACACTGTGGCCCTGTCCAACGATACCCCCGACAGGGCCAACCAGGCAGGATATAACCCCACCCAATTTGCCAAAGCACAGCCTCCACACCACTAGAGGGATATCAACATACCACCAACTTACCACCCTGAGACAAAGTCGAGTATAGCCCACAAAGTTCTCCTCCACTGCATTGAAGACAGGAAGTTCACGTCTGTGACTCAACCCACTCAAGTGACGCATCCCTCCTGTACTTCCTTTGACCAGGGTCCATAGGGCTATGTCTGGTCAAAAGAAGTACACTATGAGGTGCCATTTGGGACACATCCTACGACATAGAGGAAGGCTATACACAATGTCCCAGTCTCTAACTGCACATGGATGGCTGGTACTGTATGTGACCATAGTTATTATGCAATTATTTACATACTAGGAGAACCAAATGTAACGGGGCTGTGAAAATGTAATTACAACTCCAGAGTTGGACTGTCAATAGTGATTAGTCTTGGGGACAGAGGAAAAGTCAATGAATGGTTTTGATTCTGTTGCCGCACAACAGTGAAGAACAATTTTGAGTTTGGGTTGTGATTGATGCTAGTATTTAATACAGTGTGGTTCAGTTAAGTTAACAAACTTAAATGCTATCCATGATGGGATAGCTGTGATATCTATCTGCGGGATATGTTCGATTTTGTATAGCATTTTAGTATGTTGTAACCATAGAAATAGAATGAGTAGAATTGGCATAGAACCTCTGACCATGGCAATTTGACTGGGAAACTCATTGGTACACTCATTCTAATTATATGGCTGCAAGTATAGATGTACTATCTTAATTTGACCAGTTTCTCACAGCAGCAACAGGACATTTGAATTATTCTGTGTGTTATAATTATATGGACAAATCAAGTCAGAAATGTTAAAGTGGGAATTACAAGACTTTTTAAAACTCGAAAACACTACAGGTTCACATTTCCTGCGGCGCAGAAAAAATGATCTTTTCGACAACAGAGTGATCAAGTTAAGTACATCTGCAAGAGAAGAACATTTTTCCCTCATTGAAACCTGGTTCTCCTCTCGCAGGACTCCAAGTGGGTAGAGGAGAAACAGCTGTTCTTCAGGAGGAATCAGGAGCTGCTGGATAAGGTCTGTCCTGCTATGATATCATTGATATGATAGTAATATTGCATTACACTATGCATCATTATTTACTTTTGTATTTTAAAATCAACTCACTTTGTCCTCCACCAATGTCTGCTAGCAGGAAGGGTGATACACGGTAGTCATTTTGGATCTGAACATTCACCATGCACCACTTGATATTGTATAGGGTATGGAAGTCCATGCTACTGGCAGGCTCTGACCTTCATACTATCCCTCTGGTCTTCTGCAGGTGGAGAAGTTGGATGGAAAATGTAGTCGACAGCAACAGGAGCTGCAAGACTCCGAGGACCAGAATGAACTCCTGGAATTCAGAATACTGGAACTAGAGGTGAGGACGTCGAACGTTCAGGCTGCTGCACAGACACTATGGAAGCTCTAGTCTAGAGTGCCCGGTTAAATTGTGTTTCAATGCATTTTTTTACTCTAAATGGTTAAATGAGTGAGAAATAGATGTCATTGTTGGAATGGTTTGTGAGTGGGAAACATATACTGTCATCTTAAATTGAATTGTTATATTTGTCCATATACATTTTTTTTATTATTGCTAATTTACCTAACGTGGACAATTTGTGTTACTACCTTACTTACACGCGCTTGCATTTTCAAAACATAACATTTAGTGGAATTGCACATCCTTTTTACCTCAGATGAGTGATTTTAATATAACAGTTTATAGTCATCGATATGATGCTACATTGATGCTACGATATCTTTGGTTTGGTACTGTCGGTTTTATCATACACGCCTGTCCGTCGCATGACTTAGAAAACTCAAATAAATAAATAATATCGGAGCAATAAATAATTCTGAGCAATCTCTGTATAAAAGTCACTGACCACAAACAAATACACGGATGTGAGGTGACGATTTGTTGAAATGATCCAGTCAAAAAAGTGTTGCATTTCCTTTTCGTATTGGCCATCTACCGTAAACAGATTAGTTGATACATGGCTACTATAGGTTCTCATCTATCGTCAGGTATATGTAATTTACACAAGTTTGTTGTGGTTTGTCTTTTAGAAGAGCACAAATGGTACATGTCACTGTGGTTATTGTCCCAGTTCCATTGATTTCAATACAATATCTATGCGATTAATTTGCGTGCACTATTGATTACAATAAAACATGCTAATCAATTTTGAGAATGCTTAGAAAATGCTGGTGCATGTGCAGTTAATAAGGTACTAATTTAGAAAAAAATACAAGTACTCTGAGCACAAGTGTGACACGTATGTGTACAGGGTAATTTTTATGTTTCATGACCTATTTCAGACTATTATGAATTTGGACATTTAAAACCAGTATTTTGACACTGGACTGTAAATGAAAAATCCATGACAACAGGAAGTAGCAACAGTATCATTTTCAATTTATGTTTTAGGAATACACATTATATTTATAACAATCATTTTTTATGTAACTGTCCAGTGTTTCCAGATCTCTATGAAATATGACCTATAATTACTTACATCATGAGTGCAGCAGTCTTCTTTCCATTTTTTTTAAATTAAGTATGTTACAAAGCAGCTTTTTTGTGTTGGAATGATGTGGGCGTACCCCAACAACAGAATGGGCGAATACCGGTTATTAAAACTATTCACGAGAGTAGACCACTGATTGGCCTGATTGGTATGACATGAGGAAATAGCAATAATTTTTTTAACAGTCTGAATGAGATAGGCTCAGACAGGCTCAGAACACAGGGCTTTGTGCATTCTGTGCTGCAGTGCAGATACTGCAATAAGCCCCCAAAAGAACAGTGCTGCCATCCACTGGACAGAGAATAAAACAGCAGGAAATGTCCCTCCACTGACTCTCTCCGCTGTCTTCCTTGTCCAACCATTCAATCAATTTAACCAATGCTGTTAACGGATTAAGTAAATGACATGTTCCTCCTGTAGGAGCGTGAGCGGAAATCCCCTCCGTTTAATCATCTCCGCATGCATCCGTTCTCCGAGGGTGTCAGCGCCCTGCAGATCTACTGCATGAAGGAAGGAGTGAAGGTATAACCCGTCTCAATAGTATCTCATTAGTGTTACAAGACATCATATTTTGTCTTTCTGCAAAGCAATTTTTAGGTGAAATAGAATGCTGATTGTTTATTTTGATCCTTCCCCAGGATGTCTGTATACCTGACCTGATCAAGCTGCTAGACATTCTTGGTGATAACGGGGTAAGCCTGCTTGGAAGGGATGTTATTACTGATGTTTTTGCAAGTAAAAATTCACTCCTCCTTTGCGTGAAGACATGAGAATCAGGATTGTTTAACCTTTTTATTTTTACATTTTTTTTTTTAGAACTTGCGAAATGAGGAGCAAGTGGCCATTATTCAAGCTAGCACTGTCCTCTCTCTTGCTGAAAAGGTATGCAAATACAGTACAAATATTGATGCTTAGTTCAGAGTAACTTATAAGCAATAGAATAGCCATTTTGTATGGCATTGTTTCTTATCTGCGTTTTGTTGTCTTTGTCTCTCCCTAGTGGATACAACAGATCGAGGGCACAGAGGCAGCGCTGCACCAGAAGATGATGGATCTGGAGCTAGAGATGGTGAGTCCCTTCTCCGTTCACATCCCTCACTCACAGTCACTTCACACGGACTGGGCTTGACTTGAGAAGTGTTTACTCGGTTCCATGAAATGAAAGTGAACTGTAATTCCCGCGTCGTACATAAGTACAAAAAAAGACTTCCGAATTCGAAGGCGTATAGACGACATTACCTATCACTAACTGTTGCGTGATGTTATTGACCGGTGAGGTTGGTAGCCACGGTATTGAGATCAGAGCACTGACCGGAGAGAACTGTCCTCCGCAGGAAATGTTCTGCAAGCAGAAAGGCTATTTGGAGGAGGAGCTGGATTACAGGAAGTCAGCCCTGGATCAGGCCTACGTGGTGAGTGCCTTCCAGATGCATTCCTACTCATTCAGCCACCTACCTTTAAATACAGGCTTACTTTTTTATTGGCCTCAAAGGTATTACATTTAATATGCGGTTTGAACATACTGTGAGGGTAACATAAATGTGTGTTTGTGTGTGTGCGTGTGTGTGTGTGTGCGTGCATGCGTTTGTGCGTTCGTGCATGCAATCCATACACCTCTCCCCTAGCCAGTACCGACTTACTATAAATGATGAATATCTACACACATCATTATCGTCACTGGAGCTAACTACCGCCCTTGACCCCCCCCACAGCAAATCCAGGAGCTGGAGGCTACTCTGTACAACGCACTGCAGCAGGATAAGGTGATCGGATACGGCGAGCCTCTCAGTGACATGCAGAAGGATGAGCTTCGTACGTCCGTGGAGAAGTTACGCAGGCAGATGCTGAGGAAGAGCCGAGAGTTCGACTGTCAGGTCTTGGCTGAGAGGATGGAGCTGCTCCACCAGGCCCATCAGGTACAATATACAATCATATGTGAGCCACCACCTGGGTCCGTTCCTATGTAGCAACGTTTGAAATGCTGTGTTCCTACGTTGGATAAAACTAGAGACTCCGAGCTAGAAAGATTAAACGTAACATTAAACGTAACATTAAAATAACATCAAATTGATCAGAAATACAGTGTAGACATTGTTAATGTTGTAAATGACTATTGTAGCTGGAAAATTATGATTTTTAATGGAATATCTACATAGGCGTACAGAGGCCCATTATCAGCAACCATCACTCCTGTGTTCCAATGGCACGTTGTGTTAGCTAATCCAAGTTCATCATTTTAAAGTCAAATTGATCATTAGAAAACCCCGTTGCAATTATGTTAGCACAGCTGAAACTGTTGTTCTGATTAAAGAAGCAATACAACTGGCCTTCTTTAGACTAGTTGAGTATCTGGAGCATCAGCATTTGTGGGTTCGATTACAGGCTCAAAATGGCCAGAAACAAATAACTTTCTTCTGAAACTCGTCAGTCTATTCTTGTTCTGAGAAATGAAGGCTACTCCATGTGAGAAATTGCCAAGAAACTGAATGTCTCGTACAACGCTGTGTACTACTCCCTTCACAAAACAGCGCAAACTGGCTCTAACCAGAATAGAAAGAGGAGTGGGAGGCCGCGGTGCACAACTGAACAAGAGGACAAGTACATTAGAGTGTCTAGTTTGAGAAACAGACGTCTCACAAGTCCTCAACTGGCAGCTTCATTAAATAGTACCCGCAAAACCCCAGTCTCAACGTCAGCAGTGAAGCGGCGACTCTGGGATGCTGGCCTTCTAGGCAGATTTCCTCTGTCCAGTGTCTGTGATCTTTTGCCCATCTTAATCTTTTATTTTTATTGGCCAATCTGAGATATGGCTTTTTCTTTGCAACTCTGAATACTGTGTCTCAGAAGTTTCTGTCCATGAGTGATGCAACCTGAATAAAAAAGTATTAAAGACAGAGTTAATGAGTCCACACATGATGGGCTATTAGAAGGATAATAGAATCTTGCCAAGTTGATTTCTATTTTTAGGGACTTGAAATGTATTAATGGATGTTTGCCTACTAATGACAATGACATGACGAAGGAGATCAAGGAGGAGGGTAGGAGGAGCAAGCTCTGCGTGCTTATTACAGTACGTGCGATTAATCGGTTTTCTGACTATTTCGTAACAGCGTGAACACAACAAATACAATAATAATTTACAAACAAATGATAATCAATCCTATATATCCTGTTCTAACAAAAAAGGTTTTAAAGTCTTTAGCACAGCCAAGATTAAAAACAGCCGAATTCATTCCTGAATTCAATTTCTTTAGCTGACATGTTGTTGTTGATTTATTGTTTAATTACTCAAGGCTCTCTTCTCTGTGCCGGACTGCTTTTAAGAATTTGATGGTATAGCAATAGCCTATTAAACGTCACATTAACTCGACTCTTCTCTCTTCATTTTACCCACAAACAAAATCACTAGTAGTCTACCATAGTCCCATGTAGCTTGGTAGAGTGAGGTGCTTGCAACACCAGGGTTGTGGTGTTGCAACTCCCACAGGGCAAATATATGGAAAAGTACAGAAAAGTATGCGCTCGCTTCTGCAAGTTGCTAAATGACAAAAAAAAATGTCAATCATATTGTGTTTTATTATTGGCAGTGTAATTTAGCAGCTTTGACATGCATCGTCCAAATTACGGCTGAAGGGCGATCTAATGCCGACGTCTCGGCGACGTCTTGCCAACGTGCAAACGCTCTCCATACTACATCGGCCCGATGTATTTTGTATACATCGGGCAGAAGTCGGCGAGATGCACGTCTGCTGCCTGGGGTGATGACATGCACAAATGCACGAATGATGGGATTGATGTATTGAAGTAGGCCTTTGGGCCAATATATATGTAAGTTATATTAAGACAGCTACGGTAAACAGGACTCTTAGTCCTACCGCTCCAAGTCATTTCAAGAAAAACGTTTAACCCACATGTCCCTGAATTTACCGGAATATGTGTGTTTTACACTCCAGCAGTAGGCCTACATTATGATGCATATCATAAAAGACAAAGACTTACTAAGCATTTCATCCTCAAAGCGCCATGAAGGTCTGCTGTGCGGTATTCATATTAGCAGTAAAATAAAAAACGAGTAGCCTACCAATAGCCACCAGTCTAATTAAATCAATTTAATATACACAATCACAAAGAAATCCATTAATATTTTGTTTAGGAAGGTCCTAAATGGACCTCTGCATGGACCTCTGTAGGATTATTTGGGAGTAAGTAAGCAAGCGCCAACAAGCTTCATGAAGACGCCCTCAAAGATGTCCTTTGGTGGTTTCAACGAGCATTAACGGCAACGATGGCTGACAGTAAAATACTATGACGTCATGCACTGTAACATGCTGTACCAGAGCGCGGCATCCAGCAAGCTGTGCTGCGGTATGATGCAACTTTTAAAAGAGGAACCACTGCACACGCCATTTGATGACTTAACATGAGGGATGACTCAACAGGTGCGTCCAGTCAATTGGACTTGGTCATTCCAACAATTCAGTGCCTTTTGAGATGTGTAACTTGGTTAAAAAAAAACAAGTTTTTTAATTTCACCTAATTTTAACATTCTGTCATAAAGAGCACATGGGCAGCTCAATAAAAAACAAGTTTTTCCATCTCAAGAGGTTAAATTTAAGAAAGGACTGTAGTAAGAGCCTTTTAAGTGCCAAATAAAGTAACAGGGTTGACCGTAACAGGGTTTTAAGATTTCATCTTAAATCAGCCATTACATCTCCTTGTGACGGGGGAAATTGAAGCTTGTTGTGTGCAACAGGGAGGGGGAATTGAATGCAAGCTTCACAAAAAAATGAAATTGTTACAACATTTCTAGCCTGTTTATCTATGGGTAACAGGGTTGACGTTTTGTTCTTGACCCACTCTGTTTTCCACCACAAAACACCAGAAAAGGCCCATACACTATGATTTGACTATTAGATGTTCAATGTTTTTTTTTTTTTTTTTAAATATGTAAAAAAGAAAAGTTTCACCATGTTAAAATGAGAGTTCAGTTCACATAACAGGGTTGACCTTAAAAGGAGGGATAGGGTTTTCTTTTTCTTAAAATGAATCAGTAATCACATTAAATTAATAATAATCTTCAGAAATTACTTGGAGAAACTTGGAGAAATGTTGGGTTTAATAAGTTGGTTTAAATCTTCCAAAAAGTCACAGAGGCTGCATGGAGGGACATGTCAAAATGCAGAATTTTGGCACTTTAGGAAGTCTTTATTCTTATAGAAAATCAGATTTCTTGAGTTCTCCCTGTGGTCTATATTAAAGGGCACTTCATTGAATATAACTGGCTTTTACAATTCGATATTGTTGCACAATTTCTACTTAAAATATCAGAGGGATGCAAAAGGCACTTATTTCGTGGTACGACCCAAATATATGTTTTCTCGATGAGTAGCCTTGTCTGACACTTTAGACCTGAAAGTTTGTGTTAGTCCCCAGAGCTAATGTCCAGCTCAGTGGACTAACACATTTCTGAGTCAAACAGACATCCCAGGGTCGATACCTAGATTTTGGGGGGAGTTTGTATCATTTGATTTACACAACATGCCTACCTGAAGATGCAAAATATTTTTGATTGTGAAACGAACAAAAAAACTGAACTTGTGTGTGCATAACTGTTCACCCCCCAAAGACAATACTTTGTAGAGACACCTTTTGCAGCAATTACAGCTGCAAGTCTCTTGGCGTATCTCTCTATAAGCTTGGCACATATAGCCACTGGGATTTTTGCCCATTCTTCAAGGCAAAACCGCTCCAGATCCTTCAATTTGGATGGGTTCCGCTGGTGTACAGCAATCTTTAAGTCATACCACAGACTCTCAATTGGATTGAGGTCTAGGCTTTGACTAGGCCATTCCAAGACATTTAAATGTTTCCCCATAAACCACTCAAGTGTTGCTTTAGCAGTAAGCTTATGGTCATCGTCCTGCTGGAAGGTGAACCTCTGTCCCAGTCTCAAATCTCTGGAAGACTGAAACAGGTTTCCCTCAAGAATTTCCCTGTATTTTGCACCAGGCATCATTCCTTAAATTCTGACCAGTTTCCCAGTCCCTGCCGATGAAAAACATCCCCACATCATGATGACTCTCATCTCGGGGTGATGAGAGGTGTTGGGTTTATGGCCAAAACGCTACATTTTTGTCTCATCTGACCCGAGTACCTTCTTCCATATGTTTGGGGAGTCTCCCACATGCCTTTTGGCTAACACTGAATGTGTTTGCTTATTTTTTGTAATTTAAGCCACTCTTCCGTAAAGCCCAGCGCTGTGGAGTGTATGGCTTAAAGTGGTCCTATGGACAGATACTGCAATCTCCGCTGTGGAGCTTTGCAGCTCCTTCGAGAGCTTATCTTTGGTCTCTTTGTTGCCACTCGGCTGAATGCCCTCCTTGCCTCAAAAACTCCAAGGGCAATGAATACTTTTGCTAGGCACTGTACCTGTATAAGTCAACATATGGCATAAACTCCCTTTGATAATTTAACTTGAGGGAATCACACCTGCACCCGCCTAAAATATGTCCATAAAGAACAGCTGGATGACAGGACTTTCACAGATCCCGAACGTCTGTTCAAAACAGAGTGCCACACTCACACCTGACATTGACTTGATATTGATAATCTAAGCGGTTGAAACATTTAATAGAACACGTCATATGTTTACTTGAATGAACACAAGGTTGTTCAATTCTAAATTGTAGTTTTTAACATGGAACAAAGCAGGCTGGGAGATGATGCTGCTGTTGCAGTTCCTCAATGCTACAGAAGAGGGCGATACTCCATTTATTTACAGTTTACACTGACTGAGTCACTCCAGGGGTAGCAGCACTGTGCCAGCCTCTCACACGCACCCAGCTGGTGAACCACTTACCAGGCCACTCCAAGGGCAAAGCTGTCAGCATCACCAGTCCCTTGGTTCCCCAGAAAACATTTATTGTTTCAATAAACCATGCCACAGTCAGATGCTCCAATGAAATGCGAAATGTACCTAAATAATCTTTACTGATACACCAAAACTGTAATACTGAAAATACAACTGTGCATGACTGTTTTCCTAATGTTTTCTCAAACGTTTATTTATATTTCCCAGTGCTGATTCAGAAATCTATGTAAAATATAAATGTATGGAGCATATTTGTGTTGGCTTGGCATACAGTTGAGCTATAGCATGCAATGTTACTGTTGAATAGATTTAGTATATTCGCTAAGGGAACAACAATATTTGCTTTACAATCTTTTCAGAGAATCCGGGACTTGGAGGATAAGACAGACATCCAGAGGAGACAGATTAAGGATCTGGAGGAGAAGGTAAGATGGCCGGCAGAGATATTTACCGTCAGACAGGTTTTGCTCTCTCCTCTCCCGTCGGCTATAAACTGACTACATCCCAAATGCCATCCAATTTCCTATCTAATGCACTACTTTTGACCAGAGCCCAATGGGCCCTGACCAGATGTCGAGCACTATAAAGAAAATAGAGTACCATTTGGGACTCAGGCCCTGTGATGCTTCTGTGACCTGAAGGGGTCTGTTAAAAGATGTAATATAATGTGTGGTTATCTCTAAGGTTTTCACCCTGACTGACACTCAGACAACCCATTCCTTATGGTCACGCATCAGGCAGACCGCTCTGAACCCCACATCACTGACCAGTTAATGAGCCAAACATAATGAGGCGTGGCCTGTAGTTCTCCTTCCCTTGATGCACAATACTGAGGGAAATGAGGGGTTCAGTTATGCCAGGGCTTTTAAAGTTTAAACAAATCAAATCAAAGTTTATTTGTCACGTGCGCCTAATACAACAGGTGAAATGCTTACTTACAGGTTCTAACCAATAGTGCCAAAAAGGTATTAGGTGAACAATAGGTAGGTAAAGAAATAAAACAACAGTAAAAAGACAGGCTATATACAGTAGTGAGGCTATATACAGTAGTGAGGCTATAGAAATAGTGAGGCTACATACAGACACCGGTTAGTCAGGCTGATTGAGGTAGCATGTACACGAATGTATAGTTAGAGTAACTATGCATATATGATAAACAGAGAGTAGCAGCAGCGTAAAAAGCGGGGGGGGGGGGGCACAATGCAAATAGTCCTGGTAGCCAATTGATTACCTGTTCAGGAGTCTTAGGGCTTGGGGGTAAAACTGTTGAGAATGTACACGACTCAGAGACGCAGATTGTGTTTTATGCTCTAGTCCACAGACATTCCCAGGTAACCCAAGCTCTACTATAGTTCTGCTATAGCTAGGCTCTGTTATTCACCATAGAGGCTAAGGCTAGCCATTATCCGGACTAGTTCCCCCCTACTTAGTAGCACAGTGTCTTTGTAACTTCCTAAAGCTTCCTTTGTTCCTGCCTGTGGCTAACACGTCTTCTGTTTTCCCGACTCACTCTCTCTCTCTCTTTCTCTCTTTCTCTCTCTCTCTGCAGTTTTTGTTTCTGTTCTTATTCTTTTCTCTTGCCTTTATCATTTGGCCTTGATGTCGTTGACATCTCCTGCAGCAGAGGTAAGTCTGTCCTGGTCGACAAACACAGAGAATCTTCCCTTCTTCCTCTCTGCACTCTTGTCTGTTTCCCCTGTTGTTCTCCATCTCCCTAGCGACCATCAGGACCTGTGTTAGTCATAGGAGTGGAATCATCTATGTTGTGTGGCCAACATGTCTTTTCACAGTTGTGATTCATAGAGTTTCGTTGTTTAGGGAATCATGCTATATGTAGCTAATCATTTTCCTAATGACACTGGGAGCCATTATTCCCTGGGAGCCAACCCATTCTTCCTTAAAAGTTATGAATAACAGCATTCATTTAGTGCTTACCTTTGTCAGACTGTGACTTTGTGTTCTTGGCATGCAAGCTTCGTTTTGGTCTACCAGCTCCATTGCAGCTTCATAGTTCTCCCTATGGATAATGCTACCACCATTGTTACATTGATCTCTATGTCTCTCTCTCTCTTTCTGTTTGCAGCCTGGAGATTGTGTTTGTGACCGCAGTGGTTTTCATTTTTTGGTGAAGCGAGTCATCTTTTTGGCTCGTGTTGTAATAGTGAGTGGTAATGGACATGGCTGGGAATTCACACCTCTTTGATTTGGGACCTCACTCTGGGGATACACACCATGTATGCTGCACTGCATTGTCCTGGTCCTTGGAACATGGAACTTCCCTAAACTCAATGGGGTAACTGGAACTCATATACTCATATACACTGGACAAACATACATATACACACACACACACAAATATAGCACACATACACAGGCAGACCAGGGGCACACACACATCACACGTGCGCGCCCCCACACACACACACATACATACACACACCAAACCCACTCACAGACATTGTGGAAACCAAATTCTGGGAGATCTTATCTCTGCCATGCAGGGGAACGCTACACCACCTACCACCGTCCGACTACACCCAGACTACACCCAGACTACACCCAGACTACACCCAGACTACACCCAGACTACACCCAGACTACACCCAGACTACACCCAAACTTCACCCAGACTACACCCAGACTACACCAAGACTACACACAGACTTCAGACAAGAGAGGAAAGGAAAGGCTGCTGTAGGCTTCATCAATAGGCCTCACCAGTCTACAGAGTCCTTACTCCCTCCCTCCCCTCTCCCTCTTATAAACCCGAACAGACACTCGTATGTGTGAACGCACCCCTTCACAGGAGCGACGAGACCTGACTCAGGGCCTGTGAGCATGGTGACTGACTGATCTGATGGTGACTGACTGACTGTTCTCTGACCAGGAGACGCGGGACATAGGACACTCAGGACAATGTGTCTCCTCTGGTCGGAAGCAGATCAGGGGACGACAGAGCGAGAGAGAAGGATGGGAGAGAGAGGATCCACTATGTGCTCACACACTGACCGGGCTTCTGTTTTGAGACCTTCACTTTCTTTGTTTTAAACCAGCGGACAGAGTGGACATCTCTGGTTCTACTTATTTTCCTTTCGGAACAAACCAACGGTCCCAGTCGATCCCCATGTACCAAGATTTCCACAGAGAAAAAAAGACCCTCTCTATATACGTGTTGATATGTACATTGTGTCTTGATGATTTCCTGTAGTTTCTTTCCTTCCTTCTGTGAATATGAACGCTGTCCCCTCTACAGTAGAGCTGCTCGGCAGTTTCTAAGTACCACAACGTATGAATTGCTCTGTTTATTGTGGCGACAGCTGCAAATGAACTATATTTCCTCGATTGTACTGAACTTCAAATAATTGGTATAATAATATTTTCCTCCCCCCTTTTCCCTGTCACACTCCCTCTATTTTGTACTCTTTAAAGATAATCAACTGTAGCCCACCAGCAGGAGTTCCGTGGTTTATACTGAATGACGTTTAACACTCCCTTTAAAAGAACAGAACAAGCTGTAAATTCTACATCCTGGTTACCTACCTACATCCTAAACAGCTTTCTGTCTGATTATGGTCATTGTCATCTCAGCAAAGTGACCATGAATACTGCACAGTACCTCTTGCAGCGATGACGTGTCATTTGCTTTGCTCTATTTCACTAACACCTTTTTCAGCACCATGGACACCACAGGGGTTAGTTCTAACCTTCCTACCCCCCACCCCCTTCTCCAAACTGAAATAGGAGAAAGTTGATGCAATGTATACCTGCCTGGTTCTGCTTCTCTCCTTTCACCCTGACTATGTCCTGGTGCTGCAATATTAACTACCTAACCGCCTCACCCACATCCACCCGAGCTAGCTTCCCCTCCCGACCCTATTCAGAGGCCTAGGAACCTAAGGCATCCCATTACATACCTGTACATACATGAACGTGGCCCACTTCTGTTACGTTACAATGTAGGGGGAATGATTGACACTATTTTGGAGCAAACTCCGCTAACTAGCAATTGCCTTAAATGCGCTATCCCCATCACTTTGTACTTTCTTTTTAATGATTATGTTTTTGGCCCGTTAATATGATTATGTAACGTTGTACATTTCTGTTCACCGAGGACATTGTTTTGTAAATCTTTACCCTCCTGTTTTCCAATGAGAATTTAACCCCCTCCTCTTCTTTCAAGTATATAAAAAAAAATATTTAAAAAAGGGAACATGATGAAAATAAAAGTGAATGGAGTTCAGTTTTAAGTGTCTGTGTTTTGGTGACATCTTGTTTCCAAATGTCATTTTTGGTGACGACTGACTTTTCAGTGACCTGTTTTTACAGTGTGTTTCAGTTGCTCCAGCTCCACTAAAATAGGACTAATGGAATCCTATGGCACTGACTGAGGTGGGGAAGGAAAAATAGGGTCTGGTCATGAAGGCATATTACTGTGTGTGATGTGCTCTGCATATGTTACACCTGGCCATCAATTGGCAAGGGTTTCCAAAACATTTCCCTCATACTGTAGCCATTACCTTACCTGTAAGTTAGGGACACAATTGTTTATTTTTATTTGCTGTACATTATCAACCTCAAGTACTGTACATGTGTTGCTTGAATTATGTTATTTGTGTATTTTGACCCTTTTGCTTTTTGAATAGGTAAACAATTGACATCTGTTTGTGTTATGAAACCCAGTTGTCTTGGTTACTGAGGACGTAACATTATGGGAATAACAAGTGCTTTTTGGCATTTCACCCAAGCAAGAGGTAAAGGTCCCTGTTCTCCCACTAATAGAAAAAGGAGATGTTTCAGCTCCTTGGCACTGAGTTTATACCTTGGCCATCTCAACACGGAACAAAGTCAATCCAGGCTAAGAGTCCGTCTTTTCACTTATCCCCTCTGTCCCAAGCTCTGCCAGAATAGAATAGAACCACTGAGAGCTCTGGACTACACCTCTGCCAGAGGCTATCTGCCAATGAGTAAACTTTCATCTCTCTCTCTCTCTCCATCTACCTTTCAGCATGTACTCTCAATGAAAGAAAGGTCATTCACAGAGACAGAGCTGGTATAGTTAAACACATTTTTTCCAAAACAATATTTCCGTTCCCAAATATACTGTATCTTCCTGGGACAAAATTAGTGACAGAAGGGGAAAAAAAACAGCATGGCTTAATTCTGCAGAGCTGTTATCAGCTCGTAACGAAATCCCAGGTAACGTATTGCCGTGTATAAACAGACGTATTTGTCAGCTGCACCTCATGCTGGGAATGAACAAGGACGTGCTTTATAGAAAGGTCATCTCCAGACCAAACTGAACTCCCGGTTTGCTGGCCAGAACAGTGTCCGGGAGTCTCTTATGTCATTACCGATATTCTAACTCGATTTCAGTCCCAGCAGCTCTGCAGGCTCTGCCGTTACAAACGGATGCAGCTGGCCTCATGCAGCTGGCCTCTCTATGCAGCATCCCTATGAATGAATGGCCTCAGTATTTATTGTTCTCCGACCCAGGCTATGATGGTGTGTCAGCACATCCATCAGTCATCCCCACCCAAGCCAGTCCTCCAGGTGAGGGAGGAGCTGAGAGTCAAGTAGGACGGGAGAAATGGATGAATATGCACTTTGATGCACTCCTCCTGTAAAGGGTGTGTCCTATTTGAAATATTTCTTGGACAAAAATAATCAAACAGCCATTTGATCTTGCAGTGGGTTATTCCCATAATTTGGTGACTTTTGAGATGTGCAGTTTGGTTAAAAAATATTCTGTCACGGAGAGGATTATTTTCCACTTTTTCCCATCTCAAGAGGTTAAATACAAAAATTACTGGGGTAAGAGCATATTAAGTGGCAAATAATCTAACAGATTTGACCATAACAGGGTTGACGATTTCATCTTAAATCCCCTTGTGACAGGAGAAATGGAAAAACATTGTTAAAGGACATGCAGCAGTTTTTTAAATCTCAATATCAAATCATTTCTGTGTAACAATTAAGTACCTTACTGTGACAAAAATACACTACTTGACCAGGAGTATGTGGACACCTGATTGTCGAGCATCTCATTCCAAAATCATGGGCATTAATATGGAGTTGGTCCCCCCCTTTGCTGCCATAACAGCCTCCACTCTTCTGGGAAGGCTTTCCACTAGAATTTGGAACATTGCTGTGGGGACTTGCTTTGATTCAGTCACAACAGCAGTAGTAAGGTCGGGCACGGATGTTGGGCGATTATGCTTGGCTTGCAGTCAGCGTTCCAATTCATCCCAAAGGTGTTCGATGGGGTTAATGTCAGGGCTCTGCAGGCCATTCTTCCACACCGATCTTGAAAAAACACTTCTGTGTGTACCTCACTTTGTGCACTGGGGGCATTGTCATGCTGAAACAAACTGTCGCCACAATGTTGGAAGCACAGAATCGTCTAGAATGTCTTTGTCATTGAACTAATGGGCCTAGTCCAAACCATGAAAAACAGCCCCAGACCATTATTCCTTCTCCACCAAACTTTACAGTTGGCACTATGCATTGGGTAGGTAGCATTCTCCTGGCACCTGCCGAACCCAGATTTGTCCATTAGACTGCCAGTTGGTGAATCGTGATTCATCACTCCATCACACCAGGCAGGCCAAAACTCCACCCCACCAAAATAGGCTGTAATTTTATTTTCAAACAGCTCTTACACTAAAGGGGCATTTTCACAACTTCACAGTATTATTCTCATTAACCTCGTATTGTGAAAATATACACTGAGTGTACTAAACATTAGGAACACTTTCAGAACAGGCTCAATTCGTCAGGGAATGGACTCTACAAGGTGTCCAAAGCGTTCCACATGGTTGCTGGCCCATGTTGACTCCAATGCTTTCCACAATTGTGTAAAGTCGGCTGGATGTCCTTTGGTTGCTGGACCATTGTTGATACACACAGGAAACTGTTGAGCATGAAAACCCCAGCAGCGTTGCAGTTCTTTACTCAAACTGGTGCTCCTGGCAGCTACTACCATTCCCCATTGAAAGGCAATTAAATATACATACAGAGCGGCGGTAACAACTCACCAGGAATAGGACTTTCCCGAATTGGATCCTTTGTTCGTACCCCCTAGGGCAATTGAACTTATCCCAGAGGCTGCTCCAAGAGGTATTTGGAGTGGATTTCTAGTCCGACTCAGGAGGCATGCACACCATCCAGTATATTACTCGCTAATGTTCAGTCTCTGGACAATAAAGCAGACGATCTCAGGGCGAGGATCTCCTTCCAGAGAGACATCAGGGACTGTAACATACTCTTTTTCACGGAATCATGGCTCTCTCTGGATATACTGTCCCTGTCCATACAGCAAGCTGGTTTCTCAGTACATTTCGCAGACAGGAATAAAGAACTCTCACATAAAAAGAAAGGCAGGGATGTATGTTTCATGATTAACTACTCATGGTGTGATTGTGATAAGGTACAGAAACTCAAGTCCTTTTGTTCACCCGACCTAGTATACAATCAAATGCCGATCGTATTACCTCCGCAAGAGAATTATCTTCGGTTATAGTCACAGCCGTGAATATTCCCCCTCAAGCCCATACCACGACAGCCCTACACTGGACTTTGTGCAAACTGGAAACCACATATCCCGAGGCCGCATTTATTGTAGCTGGGGATTTTAACAAAGCAAATTTGAAGAAAATGCTACCGAAGTTCTATCAACGCATTAACTGTACTACTCACACTTCTAAAATACTCTACAACTGCTACCTCCGCCCTGCCTTTAGCAAATCAGATCATGACTCCATTTTGCTCATCCCTTCCTATAGGCAGAAACTCAAACAGGAAGTACCTGTGCTAAGGTCTATTCAATGCTGGTCTGACCAATTGGAATCCATGTAGTACAGTAGTACAGTCAATGTGTTGATAGAACTTCGGTAGCATTTTCTTCAAATTTGCTTCAAGATTGTTTTGATCATGCGGACTGGGACAGTTCTGCGTAGCCTTTGAGAATAACATCAACATATACACTGACACGGTGACTGAGTTCATCAGGAAGTATAGAGCGGATGTTGTTCCCACTGTGTCAATTAAAACCTACCCAAATCAGAAACCGTTGATAGATGGCAGCATTAGCGCAAAACTGAAAGCGCGAACCACCGCATTTAACCATGGCAAGGTGACTGGGAATATGGTCGAAGACAACGAGTGTAGTTATTCCCTCCATAAGGAAATCAAACAGGCAAAATGTCAGTACAGAGACAATGTGGAGTCGCAATTCAACGGCTCAGACACGTAACGTATATGGCAGGGTCTACAGACAATCACAGATTACAAAGGGAAAACCAGCCACATCGCGGACACACATCTTGCTCCTGGACAAGATAAACACCCTCTTTGTCTGCTTTGAGGGCAACACGGTGCCATCGACGTGGCCCGCTACCAAGGACTGTGGGCTCTCATTCTCAGTGGCTGACATGAGTAAGACATTTAAACTTGTTAACCCTCGCATGGCTGCTGGCCCAGATGGCATCCCTAGCCGCATCCTCAGAACATGCACAGACCAGCTGGCTGGAGTGTTTACGGACGATCTGGAATGGCCCACCCACACACACAGTGTGGTAAAGAAGGCGCAACAGCGTCTCTTTAACCTCAGGAGGCTGAAGAAATTTGGTTTGGCCCCTAATACCCTGACAAACTTTTACAGATGCACAATTGAGAGCATCCTGTCGGGCTGTATCACCACCTGGTACGACAACTGCACTGCCCGCAACCGCAGAAGGGTGGCGCGGTCTGCCCAACACATAACTGGGGGTACACTGCATGCCCTCCAGGACACCTACAGTACCCAATGTCACAGGAAGGCCCAAAATATAATCAAGAACATCAACCACCCGAGCCACGGCCTGTTCACCCCGTTACTATCCAGAAGGAAAGGTCAATACAGGTGCATCAAAGCTGGGACAGAGAGACTGAAAAACAGCTTCTATCACAAGGCCATCAGACTGTTAAAAAGCCATTACTAGCCGGCTACCACCCGGTTACTCAACCCTGTACCTTAGAGGATGCTGTCCTAGTTACTTTATATAATGCACTCTAAATAATGCCACTTTAATAATGTTTACATATCTTACATTACTCATATCACATGTGTATATACTGCATTTTATACCATCTATCGCACCTTGCCTATGCCGCTCGGCCATCGCTCATCCATATATTTACATGTACATATTCTCATTCACCCCTTTAGATTCGTGTGTATTAGGTAGTTGTTGGGGAATTGTTAGATTGCTTGTTAGATATTACTGCACTGTCGGAACTAGAAGCACAAGCATTTCGCTACACTCGCATTAACATCTGCTAACCATGTGTATGTGACAAAATAACATTTGATTTGATTAGATTAGATTTTTGTACATAGACATGGTGTCACGGCCGATGCTGGAAGAAGACCAAGGTGCCGCATGGTGAGCATACATTTCCCTTTTTATTTAAAATGTTGCCAACAAAACAACAACCAAACGCAACAACTGCGAAGCTTACAGGGCATTAGTGCCACAAACAAAGTTAGCTACCCACAATCAAAGGAGGGAAAAAGGGCTACCTAAGTATGATTCCCAATCAGAGATAACGATAGACAGCTGTCCCTGATTGAGAACCATACCCGGCCAGAACATAGAAACAAAGAAACCTAGAAAACAAAACATAGAATGCCCACCCAAATCACACCCTGTCCAAACCAAACTAGAGACATAAAAAGGCTCTCTCAGGTCAGGGCGTGACACATGGAATCACTGGTCACTTTAATAATTGGACACTAGTCACTTTTAATAATGTTAACATACTACTTTACTCATTTCATATGTACAGTATATACTGTATTCAATTCTACTATATTTTTGTCAATGCCACTCCAACATTGCTCATCCTATTATTTATATTTCTTAACTCCATTCTTTTACTTTATATTTTTGTGTATTGTTGTGAATTGTTAGATACTGTTAGCGCTAGGAACACAAGCATTTCGCTACACCTGCAATAACATCTACTAAATATGTGTACGTGACCAATACAATTGAATTGGATTTGATTTTTCCTCCGCGAACTCCATTGGCTTCCAGTCGAAGCTCGCATCCACGACAAGACCATGGTGGTTGCCTACGGAGCAACAAGGGGAACTGCCCCTCCCTACCTTCAGGCTCTGCTCAAACCCTACATCCTAACCTGAGCACTCTGTTCTGCCATCTCTGGTCTCTTGGAAATCCCATCCCTACGGGGGGTCAGCTCCCGCTCAGCCCAGTCAAAGCTCTTCTGTCCTGGCACCCAATGGTAGAACCAGCTTCTCCCTGAAGATATGACAGCAGAGTCCCAGCCCATCTTTCCGAAAACGTCAGAAACCCTACCTCTTCAAAAAGCATATTTTGTTTTTTTAAATGGCTTTTACTACTAGCATTAACTTGAACGCACCTACTACTGTAAGTCACTCCGGAAAAGAGCGTCTTCTGAATGACATATGTAAATGTAGGTGCCAAGAGGCATGAAGAGGATTGACTGTGCATTGTGTCTAAGCATTATCAGGGATCGATGTACCATGCCTAACCGAATATGCACATAGGGCCCTGGAGACATGTGACCTGTTACCTTTTTAGGGGCATTCATGTCAAAGACCCCTCATCCATTTTAAATAGTATGATGGCTGATAACACTCCATATGCTACCATGTGGGCACGTGTTCATGCTTAAAAGCCTCACTGAGTATACAATAGCATCTTGTATTCATCGCTGTGTCCTTGAATATGTGCCAAATGGAATTCTGCATATTTTAGGGCTGTGTTGGCTTAAAGGTATGACGTTCAAATACTTCATCCATGAAGAAGTCGAAATGACAAAAAGTGATCTCATGATTCATGTGGAAAAGTCTGATAAATCATCTGATTAAAATCATCAGACGGGAATATTTATTATTAGACTTACACATTGTAATGGGACTTCAGCAACCTACTGTATATGCTTCAGGGCTATGTGTACTCCACATAATCCCGACAGAACCATTCTTGTCATTCATTCTGACGTGCCCGTAATATCCAGCACTATTTATTTAGATCTGTTAGCTCTGCAGCCATGACATCACACCAACTATACTATAACTCCCAGAAACAGAATGACATAACGCTAAGTGAGAGAGGAAACAGTTGGCGGTCAGAACAGGAGGATAAGTTTATTTAAAAAAATTTAAAAAAGTTTTTTTTCCTTTTTTTTTCTAGAATCTTCATTCCTTAATTACATGCATATGACAGAAAAACACTGTTACTCGTACATGTCGGTGGGCTAAATGTAATCTTTTCGCTAAACTTACTGGTACAGGGGATAATTGTATTTCTAAGAATGTTTGATAATAGACTGCCAAGAATTGTGGGCAAATTTGCAACTGAGCCGAGGAAAACTGTTGTGCATTTAGAAGTTGAATAAGAAAAAACATGTCGGATTGAGTTTAAACGGTGGAAATGATCTAAGGCTTTGAAGCATCTTATCTCTGTTGTCATGTGCTCCCTGTTCAGCATTCTCATGTCATGAGATTGGTGACTGTACACAGTATGTCTACGCAACACAAAATGACACCATATTTCCTATATAGGGCTCTGGTCAAAAGTAGTGCACTACATAGGGAATAGGGTGTCATTTCACAGTCTGTTTGATCTCACTTGACTAGAACCAGGGTGACCCAGAGTTGTCTCTCTACTCACACATCCTTGTTTTGGCACTGTAATGTGACTCCCGCCGCACAGCCACGTGTCATTTCTAATGGGACTGAGAAAAAACTCTACTGACTATTACATTTAGGTACAGTATCATGTGCATTGAGTTGTAACCAAAGCAAAGTTAATCAACTATACCCTATAGTTGGTTGCCAAGTGTAGGTTTAGCAACACTCTGATGTACAGTACCTCCAGAAAGTATTCAGACCCCTTGATTTTTTCCACATTTTGTTATGTTGCAGCCTTATTCTAAAATGGATTAAATAAATAAAAATCCTCAGCAATTTACACAGAATCACCGATAATGGCAAAGTGAAAGCAGGTTATTAAGAAATGTTTGCAAATTAATACCTTACATGAATACCTTATTTACATACAGTCCCAGGGAAAAGTGTGGACACGCCTACTCATTCAAGGCTTTTCCTTTATTTTTTACTATTTTCTACATTGTAGAATGATAGTGAAGACAGCAAAACTATGAAAAAACACATATGGAATCATTACCAGAAAAGTGTTAAACAAATCAAAAATATATTTTAGATTTTAGATCCTTCAAAGTAGCCACTTTGCCTTTACAGCATTACACACTCTTCTCTCAACCAGCTTCACCTGGAATGCTTTTCCAACAGTGTTGAAGGAGTTCCCACATATGCTGAGCACTTGTTGGCTGCTTTTTCTTCCCTCTGCAGTCCAACTCATCCAAAACCATCTCAATTGGGTTGAGGTCGGATGATTGTGGAGACCAGGTCATCTGATGCAGCACTCCATCACGCTCCTTCTTGGTCAAATAACCTTTACACAGGCTCGAGGTGTGTTGGGTCATTGTCCTGTTGAAAAACAAATGATAGTCCCACTAAGTGCAAACCAGATGGGATGGTGTATTGCTGCAGAATGCGTCTCACAAAGACACGGCAGCTGATTGGCTCAAACGCATTAAAAAGGAAAGAAATTCCACAAATGTACTTTTAACAAGGCACACCTGTTAATTGAAATGCATTCCAGGTGGCTACCTCGTGAAACTGGTTGAGCGAATGTCAAGAGTGTGCAAAGCTGTCATCAAGGCAAAGAGTGGCTACTTTGAAGAATCTATGATATAAAATATATTTTGATTTGTTTAACACTTTTTTGGTTACTACATTTATTTAATCCTTATTTTACCAGGTAAGTTGACTGAGAACACATTCTCATTTACAGCAACGACCTGGGGGAATAGTCACAGGTGAAAGCAGATGAATGAGCCAATTGCAAGCTGGGGATGATTAGGTGGCCATGATGGTATGAAGGCCAGATTGGGAATTTAGCCAGGACACCAGTGTTAATCTTACGATTAGTGCCATGGGATCTTTAGTGACCACAGAGAGTCAGGACACCTGTTTAACATCCCACCCGAAAGACGGCACCCTACAGTACATCGAACAATGTCCCCAATCACTGCCCTGGGGCATTGGGATATTTTAGATCCAAAGAAAGGGTGCCTCTTACCAGCCCTCCAACACCACCAGTTCTCCCATCCAGAGACTGAGCAGGACCAACCCAGCTTCAGTAACAAGCCAGCAGTGGGATGCAGGGTGGTATGCAACTGACTACATATGTTATTTAATGGTTTGGATGTCTTTAATATTATTCTACAATGTAGAAAATATACTGTATATAAACAAATACATTTAAAAAACCTTGAAAGAGTAGGTGTGTCCAAACTTTTGACTGCTACTGTAAGTTTTCAGACTCTTTGCTATGAGACTGGAAATTGGGCTTAGGTGCATCCTGTTTCCATTGACCATCCTTGAGATGTTTCTACAACTTGACTGGAGTCCACCTGGGTTATATTCAATTGATTGGACATGATTTGGAAAGGCACATACCTGTCTATTTAATATATAAGGTCCCACAGTTGACAGTGCATGTCAGAACAAGAACCAAGCCATGAGGTCGAAGGACTTGTCCGTAGAGCTCCGAGACAGGATTGTGTCGAGGCGCACATCTGGGGAAGCGTACCAAAAAATGTATGCAGCATTGAAGGTCCCCAAGAACACAGTGGCCTCCATCATTCTTAAATGGAAGATGTTTGGAACCACCAAGACTCTTCCTAGAGCTGGCCGACCTGGCTAAACTGAGCAATCGGCAGAGAAGGGCCTTGGTCAGGGAGGTGACCAAGAATCCGATGGTCACTCTAATAGAGCTCTCGAGTTCCTCTGTGGAGATGGGAGAATCTTCCAGAAGGACAACCATCTCTGCTGGGGCAGCTGTTTGACTAGTGGTTAGAGCATTGGGCCAGTAACTGTGAAGGTTGCTGGATCAAATCCCTGAGCTGACAATTCAAAAATCTGTCATTCTTCCCCTGAACAAGGCAGTTAACCCACTGTTCCCTGGGTGCCGAAGATGTAGTTGTTGATTAAGGCAGCCCTCTGCACCTCTCTCATTCAGAGGGGTTTGGGTTAAATTCAGAAGACACTTTTCTGGTGAATCCATTCAGTTGGACAACTTGCTTGGTATCCTAACCTAACCCCTAGCCTAGCTACAGTTAAGGCTGCTGGTAGCCTAGTGGTTAAGATTGCTGGGCCAGCAACTTAAAGGTCACTTGTTCAAATCCCTCAGCAGACTAGGTGAAAAATCTGTCTGAGCAAGGCATTAATCCTAATTGCTCCTGTAAATCAATCTGGATAAGAGCGTCTGCCAAATGACTGAGATGTTAGCTAGAATTTGTACAAATGATGAACCTATTGTACATTTAGCAAAATCGTAAATCGTATACACGTAATATAGATTGTAACTCATAACATATCGTGCGAAATGGTTGGTGGACTTCCACAAAACGAATACATGACATACTAAACGTAACATATGGAGTGCTTTCGATTTACAGGCGGAATGACTGACCAGGTTGGACTTGAGGATGCAGCTATACAGCTCGGCTTGGCATCACTGTATCCAGCAGAGAGTATTTTTGTGTTGGCTCAGTAAATGTATTTCTAAGTAGGTCAAATCCAATTGAAAGCACCAAAAACAGACCTTGTGAGAAACTGCTGTGTGGCTCCCGGCTGGGGAGAGTGTCAGGGACTATTACCAACGGTTGTGTGTTTCTACTTAGCCAGTTGAATGAGGTTTGAAGCTGATCCTTCAGTTGTTGCCTGCGCTTGTCTCAGCACTCAGCACTTTGTCACTTTGAGACGTGCTAGAATCTGTCTTCCTGCAGGCCCCTGTCTGTCTAATTTCTGCTAAGTAATCAGGCCAGTGTCTGAGAACAGTGACGCTGTCATCTGCAGGCTCAGGAGAAGCTTAAAGATATAGTGCCTTTCTTCTGGGTGATGGAGGTAAATTGTGTGTTTGAAAGTTGAACCGCCGTGTCGTGTAGACCTAGGTAAAAGCAATGAGGCCCCGACAACCACAGGCGCTATTGGCCTGGTAGCATGCATGGTGCTGAAATGACAGCGCCAAAGATGGGTGTGGAAAAAACACATGAATATTAGAAACAAACCTTGCCTGAATAAGTGTCCCTGAATAAATGGCTTATCTTAGGCTACTCCCGTACAAAATAATACCCAGTAATCAGTCACGGTTTTTGTATAACAAGTAATATATTTTGTCTTAAGATATTCAGTATAGGCCTATTTAGAGGAGATGACAGTTGCCTAGACAAAAACCATATCAGGTGCAGTTATTTTCCTCGATGATGCATTGAAGATGTTTGGTGCGTCTGTGGTAAGCTAACATCTAAAATGTGTGACTGAACAGCACGAGGGGGTGAAAAAAAAGCTCCTGCTGCAGGTATCACTTTGTTTTCATGAGACCCAGGGCAGCACTGCCACCTCTGGTTTGGAGACTCGCGCCTACTCCCCCTGCCTCCTCCTGCCCTGTGCAGCTACACACTAGAACAGTTTCAGAACTACTTTCGCCTCCTTTCCTTTCACTACAGCGCACTATGGCCGAGCGTAAGCAGAATTGGAACAAGGAGGAGAATGATGACTTACCGGTGTATCTCGCCCGTCCCGGAACGGCCGACCAGGTACCCCGGCAAAAATACGGAGGTATGTTTTGCAACGTTGAGGGAGCATACGAGAGCAAAACCATTGATTTTGATGCGCTGAGCGTCGGTCAGCGTGGGAACAGAACCCCTAGGACTGCTAAACCGGAGACCGCGCAGGAGGCGAGGAGCCCTACAAGTGAGAGGTCTCCATGTAAAGAAAGTGTAATTTGGCACGATATGAGAGACTCTGGCACAGAGAGAAAATGTACCAGAGGCAAGGAAGTCCTACAGAACCTGGGTGATGAAAAGGTAAGTTCTACTCTTGCGTGCCACAGATGTCTGCAGTAATCAATGTACCCGTCAGTTTAAAAAAATGTGATCTAAATACAGTACAACACAAGACGCACAGCAGCTGACACTCAACTCTAAATTCAGAGGAGCATACAGATGAATTCATGTTGTGTCATGGCAACAGACATTTGACAAATTGTTCTTCCTCATATCAAAGGGCTCCTTGAGAAACTTGTCTTCCTAAAATGGTTGGTTGGGTTTATGCCAACTACATTGTAAATGCATCCGGATATTGAATGATGTAAGAAAGAGTCAGTTTGACACTCTAAAGGTATCAATACAGCACAATACGCAATCCAACGAATTACAGGTTTATGCGAAATATTCAATCACGTTTCCTTCCCTCTTTTTAGCGATTGACTATTAATTGCCTATCTACTTAGCTTTCCTCAAATTGTTTTTTGTTATCCAGTTTAAACTGCTTAAACTGTACATCACACGGTGTAAACAAACTTCCACGTGTCATACATTTACATAAATTGCATGATGGTAATGTTGTACTGTTGCAATATTTGCATGTGTGTCAAGCCTGAACAGCCTTGGTTATGAGCGCAAACTTGTGCTGATATTTGGGAGTCTCGGCCAGGTACATACTGTAGGCTGACAGTAAGTGGCCTTCAGATTGCGAGCCTGCATAGGACATACGCAACGCAGCTAGTGAGGTAGCTTACTGCTCTGTGTCAGCGGTCATGGGCAGCCTTGCTGTATGGAGAAAGGTGCTTTCTGGATCCATAAGTGCCCATATATCTATGACCTAGGAAATGTTTTAATCCTTCTCGACTGTAATGTGATTTGTGGATTCAAATAAAGTATTTTATATGTGTGTGGGAAGAACAAGTGTGTGTGTATGTGCATGTGTGATTCTGCCTCTCAACAGGCTTGTGGAAAGTTAACAACGTTGTAAAAGGGAACTTGGAACAACCAGTATCAATGGGACAGGTTTGGGATGCAGAGGTATCTGAAAGATAATGAAATGCTATAAATACTGGAATTTGATGAAGGCTGCATTATAAATCTGGTTGCATTTGATTAGATTGGTCTGTGGTTCTGGATCACCTGCGGGAGACATAGGAACCCTTTCATCCTTTGGTTGCTTCACTCTGGCCACACACAAAGGGACACAGAGCAGTTGGTCATGTGAAATGCTTTACTCAATTGACCACTTACATGTTGCCAATGCACGTTGAGCCTGGCGTTAGTCTTTAGTCTCATGGAATAAACAAACAACTTGTACTTTCTCCCTTTACTTCTCAGCCTTATGATTTGTGGCCAACTCACGCCAATCAAAACACAAATGAACACATTTTGCCAAGTCCGATCAATCGTATATCAGCCACATACATATGTTATGATTGTTAGTCTCAAATAAAAACAAATGCATTTGAATGATCATACATCGACCTCGCAGGTTATAAGGAGCATATAAAAGGAATCCAGTAGGATATGTTTGAGGAATTATTCTGTGAGTTTTTTTTTTAATGTCATATGTTCCACTTACATCTCTTTCAGAACTTATCGGTGTGGAGTTTATTTGAGGTTTGAGCAATGAATACAACTTATTAAAGCATTGAAGCGTTTTGAATATTTCTCACGGTTATTTTTGGAATCTGTGCACTAATTCTTAGAATGGATGTTGGAGGTGTACCAGGATGGACACTTTCTGGTATACTAGCAAGCAACAACAGTCTCTCTTTTGTCTCGTGCTGAGCGAGGAAGTTCAGGTGGTTAATATAGACTTGGTGATGTGAGTTATGAATCCATCCTGTGTCTGAAGGCATTTTTATTCCTATTATAATGCAATTGGTGGGAAATGACAGTATAAACATCACTTGTCCATTAAACCATCATAAAGTTGGTTTAATGAATATTTCAATTTGGAAATGACTTCAGTTGAGCTTGTGGGCCACACAAAGTGATGATTCACGGTGTGTTTCCCAAATGGCACCCTGTTCCCTTTTATAGTGCACTAGGGAATAGGGTGCCATTTGGGGCTGAGACACTGTATCCTGCCCTGCTATACCGTAATCCCTTTGGCTCAGAGATGAGAACATCCATTAGGTTGAGTGAGGATGATTACTATATAGTCATAGCTGTGCCAGTCAGTCCTAGACACACACCCAAACTTAGCACGGAATAAGTAAAGAGACAGACCAAGCAAAACCAAGGTCACTAACTGCACTTCGTGAGGCGCTGATTCAGCGCAGTGAAGTGTCTTCTCACTCTCTGCCAGTTTGTGCTGTGATGGCAGATTGTCTCCTGTTGCATAATAAATCAAGGCGACATTTCTATCCAGGCATCACAGGGAGGAGGACTAGTGGTGTGTCATCATAGACTGATATGCGGTTTTGACTAGATGGTATACAGCTACGGTCAGAATGGACTTTTCGTAGCAAGTCAGGAGATTAAATTTAGCAGGTTAGGATAATTAGTTTAAGGTTAGGAAAAGAGTCGGGGTTAGCTAAAATGTATATTTTTTTATAATAAATCAGCTGCATCTAGCCATGACTCTGACATACCTCTTGTGGCTGCTGGGGTCCCCATGTGGACCGATGTGGAACTGCAATGCTGCAGCCCTGATCTGACCGTCTGATCTGAGTCTGCTGTGTCCTGTGTTGCTCCCATCTTGTGGTTGTGACATATCAGTCTGACAACTAATGTCAGCCTAATTAAACCTGGGAGCTTCTTCCTGTTCTGCCCTCTCATGCAAGCGAATACCAAACGGAACTTCAGCTGAAACGTCTAGCGAATGCAAGTTCTGTTTCACACGAATGTGCACTCCTATCAGTACCCTATATAATCAATGTTTCATTATGAAGTTAAAATCATGCCCTACCACATGAGGCCAGAGTATGAAGCCTCACAATACAATATTTATTAAGAATGCATATTTAAGAATTTATAACCATCTTCATAAAATGTTATTTTTTTCGGCAGCTCTTAAGTCTTCTGTGACACGCCTGAACTTTACATGAGCACACTGGGAATTAATCCCCTTTCTCTACTCCATTGAAAGTCTTCATTTGTACAGCAACACCACTAAGGCTTGTGTTTCAGTGGAACGGTAGGTACCTCTTCATACAAACAACCAGGGATGGAGAGTCTCCATGCCCTGCCTTGTCTTCGATTCAGGGAGGTGGCCAAACCATGGGAGGGCCCTCTCTTTGTCCTCTGCCCGTCAGGGTAATGCTCCAGGGATGGCCTTTCTCTCCACACTCCCCCAGCATCCGTGAAATTCCTGTCATGGTGGTAATGGGTTAGGGGCTCGGCCCAGGGGGTTGGGGCTATAGGGGGATAGGGGTTAGGGGGCTTAATCCCCTTTGGCCCACAGGGTGGAAGGTGTGTGTCACACCCCTCTGTGGCTGGCTTGTACATGATACCCAGCTTCCTGTCTGTCACACCCCTCTGTGGCTGGCCTGTACATGATACCCAGCTTCCTGTCTGCCACACCCCTCTGTGGCTGGCCTGTACATGATACCCAGCTTCCTGTCTGCCACACCCCTCTGTGACTGTCCTGTACATGATACCCAGCTTCCTGTCACACCCCTCTGTGACTGGCCTGTACATGATACCCAGCTTCCTGTCTGCCACACCCCTCTGTGACTGGCCTGTACATGATACCCAGCTTCCTGTCTGCCACACCCCTCTGTGACTGTCCTGTACATGATACCCAGCTTCCTGTCTGTCACACCCCTCTGTGACTGGCCTGTACATGATACCCAGCTTCCTGTCTGTACCTATGAGTATGCTCTAGTGCATTACTTTTAGAACATCAAAGACAAGAATTGCTGTCTATTACTGTATTTGGATTTTAATGGGAATATGATGCATTTCCATCTGTATCATTCAGTGTGCCTTCTGCGCTTGCAGAGGAAATATCCAGCCAAGTTGAAGTGCTTTGTTGATGCATTCTCCAGGGATAGTAAATGCTGAAGTAATAACTGGTCTGTCCACATCCATGAAAGGACATGTCAACAGTGTGCTATTAGGAAGCACCTTATCATTCCTCACTAAATGACTCGGTTTTCTTGTTTATATTGTACAGATATTTACTGGAGTAATGTACACAGCATCTCTCATAGCCCCTTTTAAACTCATGATAATCCATTGGTACTTTGAGATACATACACCATACAGATTCACGCACACACACACAGTGTTGTTTTTGATTCACAGAACCTCATTATCGGTGCATTAGGGAAGGGGGTCTGCTCTACTGAGGCCCAGACAATAGAGACACATGGCAGGGTGGGGACAGTGACAGGCTCTGTGGGTTCGACAGCTGTTACTCGCCAGCAAGCTCCACCCTCTTTGTTCATAATAACAGGTCGACCAGTCTAGCCCAATAATTACCGAGATCATGGACACAGATATCAGCTCTCCCTGAAATACTGCATCTCAATTTTTTGTAGCCCATAAAAAAATTGAAAAAGGGGGAAATTCTAGAGTTGTTGTGCATTTGTACTGTACAACCCTGTCATGTTTCCTAGTTATCACATGACACTGAAGAAACTCATGCATTGCCTTTACATGAAATCATACATGATTGGTGGATTGTGGATACTCAGGAAGTCGTCTATTCTATTGTGTATGGGTTACCGTTTGTATGGTGTCTGAAGGCTAGACCACTCCCAGTAAAATAATATAAATGGTAGGCCTATTTGAGAGCCGTTCTACTTTATTTTGGCTGGAAAAAAAGATCACTTGACATAAGTTGCTTTACAGTGAAAACACCGACCTTCAATTTAAAAAAAAAGTGGATTTGTCACTTGCTGAGCTTAGAAATAGGACTACACAGCTGAAGCAGATAGGACAGCCTGCCCCATCCGTAGCTTCAGTTGCACCCTCCTCTAGCTCATTTGGTACAGTAGTCTAACCTGTCAGGCCCACGCCCCTCTTGTCTCAGCTCCACAGAGAATACAGTATGTAGGCCTAGTCTACTGCGTGGTACCTACATGCTCTGCCCATTGGCTATCCACGGCCGCACCAGTTCTTATGATCAATTCAGCCGTGAATTAACTAGTGCATTGTTGGCCTGCTGGGATCTATCAGCGCTGCATGCATAGCATGTTGAACACACCATTGAGTTTACACAACAAAGCTATAAAGTAGCGGGCTCATAGTGGTCGCCAACACCTGCTGTTTAGCGTCCTCTTGTGGAATAATTTGAGCATTGCAGCTTTACAAATTAGACTGTATTGAGGGAGGAGTCCACCGGATGATCAGAGTAGACTTTCTAGCTCACTACGAAGCGCACTTTACATTGCAGAGAGAGGCGACCATTCCCTAGTTTTCCCATCCAGGCTGTAGCCGCAGAAGCATCCAGAGGGGAATATTTCAAGGCTTTGTTCAGAGGTGGAATCAGTTTTCAGTCGCAATCATGTCTGGGCATTCTTATCAAGGCAAAAAGAATATTCCAAAGATCACAGTAAGTAGAAAGTAATATCTGCCTCAATTATTCTTGAAACTTGCATGCTTGATTGATGCAAATCAGTGCATTGGTTTTGTCTTTCCTTTTTTTTTTTTTATGTAACCGCTATTCAGAGCTGTGGCAATAGCAATTAATGGGCAGATGCATACAGGCTTTTCTCATCCGTTTGGAATATTTTCCTAACCATTATGATAGTCTATTGAACATAGCCGCTGGAAAATGAAATACAGTGCTAAGTAGTGCGGAATGAGGTGGCATGATTGGCCACAATAGTGACAGCCGGAGAGACAGAACAAGGCGTTTTCTTAAAGGTAACTTGCATCTTCTTTGTTGAGGATGGCATGGTACCCGTGCGCAGTGCATGTGGCTCATGTGCAAGATATATAATGAAATAAATCAAATAACCTACATCTTTACACTGGACTGTAATTGTTAGAACTTTCGTTGTTTTTATTACTAAATTGTGGCAACTGGAACGATTGAGGAAAGAGAGAAAATGCTGTAGGAAATCATATTATTTTTCAAATAAATAATACATAACATCGCGTTTTGGATTCTTTTTTTTTGTAGCCTACAGGGCCAAATATGTTAAACTCGGCCTCCTATGATAAGAAAAAACGAATACAAAGGAATAAATAAGTTATAACTGTGTGAATCGAGGAAATATATGGCCTATTCGTTTTCATTATTGAACAACTTTAATTATGTATCATAATAAACCACGTTGTACACACCAATTCTGTTAAATACATATGTATTTGTCCAGCTGTAGGCAATCTGAGCGTCTGGACTGGTGCAGGGAGAGAAAAAAGAATCTCCCACGCCCATGTGTGATCAGATGCGATAACCCGCCTGTAAAATGGGTCATTTCGAATTCTGCATCACTAGAACATAATGTAACAGAATTCGCCGGTGCGGTGCTCAAAGGGGTTGGGAGTTTAAATCGGTGCAAGCAACGTGGTGGACGGGATTGATGCTGCTGCACAGCTCTGGGTATGTCTGAAATGGCTGCGTGTTCATTGTTGCGGCTAAGGGTGATGTTTTATTCCAGGAGAGACGCCCTTTGTCTCGTCTGATATCACTGACTGATTGGGGGTGGATGCCGGCTGGCTTGCAGCGGTCCTCTCATATGTAAAGCATCAGCACTCACGAAAATGTTTTAGGAACCGTTTGTGCATGTTTTCTATGTGTATATTTTTACATATTTTATTTTGTGGGGGCTTTGAACATATTTGTGTGGCCTGTAAAGGTAATACACCTGCTGCTAAATCTAGGACCTCAGGCTGTACAGGCCCCTGGGGGCATTATTTTATGCTTCATCATCAATTCTACATATCTACCTTCTTGTAGACCTATGACTTTACCCTACTGTATAATATGTACAATATTTATCTGACTCCAAAATAATGTGTGTTAGCACCAACTTGACGTAATGGAGTATCTAATATCCTTTAAACAATTATTAATAGACAGTTCTTTACAGTGTAATGACATGTAGGCTATAGCCTGACAATCTGAGAAAGATATTGTATGGGGAATGATTTTTCTCGTTTATTTCTACCCCCTACATTCCAGCTGTTTCCCTATGTCTGGGAACAGCGGAGGCCATGTCAGATTTCTAGGTGTGGTTATGGTTTTTCCATGTCCTCACAGTAGCCCACTGTAGTGCCGTGCATGTCATCAATAATCCCCTCCAGCTGGAACCTGTATATGTGGGCAGGACTGACAGGCCTTACCCAGAAAAAAACACGATTCCCCCCAACCGGCACCTCAAAACAGGGCGCCTCCATCCCCACACTGTCTGCAAAGTGGGCCTGACTGCAATCAAAACATCCTGCTGTAACCACCCAGCTATTGCCATCCACTCTCCATGGTAACCTGCATAGAGACATAGCACCTCGGTTAACCTTGTTTCCCTAGCTCTAGCCTCTTGACATGAGGCCATTTTCCCATTCTGGAAGGAGATGGTGGGCAGGCCCAATCGGAACCAGATTTGAGTGTACTTTGGCCTATCACAAGATCACACTGCTGGAGACCTGCCTCTGTGATGTGGTGGCTAGGCAATTTATTTAGATTGAAATGTCCTATTGTTTTGACTTTTCTGCAGAAAGAAATTAATCATGTGCTTTTGAGCGAAAAGTCAATATTTTTGTCACTAAGCAACACGGCTGAGGGAAGCAGAGGCACTGGCTCGCATGCAGCAGGAAGGCTTTCCCCTTCCATTGGTCTCGGCCTGCCCGCCCGCCTGCCCGCCCGCCTGCCTGCCCGCCTCACAGATAAGGGTCTCACAGTTAATGGACGCCTCTGTAATATCCTCTTGGCTCTGTGTGTTTTGGCTGCTGTGTTTTCCCTGTTAGCAACAACACATGGCAGCATTGTTCCCAGTCAAACTCTGCAGATGTCCACAAGAACTGGCCTGTTCCAAAATGCTTCTCTGACGGCAATGTGTGCTCGTCTCAATTTGGTCAGTGTGGAAAAACCTTCACAAACCTTCACAATGCAGCATACTTCCTTGAGACTATCTTTAGTATTTTCTGGCTTGTGTATTAGTGAAAGGGAGAGTTTCCTTTAGGAAGCTCCATAGTTGTATCCGTGTTCTGGGTACTAGCATGACAATGACATGAATGTCATCAAAGAGTCGTGTTCAGAAAGCTTTCACCCGAATATTGGCTTCCTCTTTGCCTATAGTTGACTGACATTTGGAAAAACGGACCTTGCCACGATAAGATACAGCTTGGAACACAGTCAAGAGCAGTATTTCCCATTCCAGACCCTGGCGACCCGAAGGAATGCACTTTATTCCCCCCCTCCCCCAGCACACAACTGATTCAACTAATCAACTCATTAGCAAGCCTTTGATTAGTGTAATCAGGTGTGTTAGTTAGTGCTAGTGCAAAAACAAAAATGTGCACCTCGTTAGGTCTCCAGGGCCAGGATTGGGAAACACTGGTCAAGAGGATGACTCATACAACTTCATCCCTTTTGACCTCATCATCATTTCTGAAATTCCATTTAAACTCAACCTCGTGTACAAGGACTTATTATTGGCTGTTCCCAATGTCAAATTGCAGCAAACCACTGTCCACTTGGGCCTTTTTGACCTCACGAGGAGATTTTATCACGAGCAAGTCTCACGATCCTAATCCTCCGATTGTTCCACATTGTGTAAGCTTAGACTATTAATGAAATCCCCCCCCCTACACACACACACACACACACACACACACACACACACACACACACACACACACACACACACACACACAGTATATGTCTGTGAGCCAGGCCAGTGCTGTGGATGGGCTCTACATAGAGGCTGTATGTGTCCAAAAACCTCACCCTTTTCCTTATAAGCACTGACCGAGGCCATTTATCCAGTGCCATTTGGGACGCAAACATAGACACACTACCCATTAAGGTCTTTTTGTTCTCCTTTACTGTGACTGGCTGCAGCCTGGTTGATTGACAGGCGGGGGGTGGGCCCAATGGCACATGACCTAGTCAAGGTCAGCCTAAGTGATTAGGCGGGGCTTTGACGTTGACCAAAGTGGACAGCACTAGACCAAGTACACGACACACACTCCTCCCAGTTACCCGTCGAAGGCAAAGTGATACATTTGAGATGATGTGTAGCCTACGTTAAAGGTAACATTGTAACGGGGAGAAACGTGAACGCACAAAGAGTCAGTGAGGAAGATACTGTTATGCCAGAAATGTCCTTAGACATAGTATGGATATAGTTTTCCCTCTGATTTCCTTGGAACTTTTTTTCATAGAATGGGATTTTAGTAGTACTGTAATGATACGGCGACGACACAGGTGTGTGTGATTTTCATATCAGTTGGTTCCATCCCTTTCCTCAAGCTCTGCATGGCTTGTGGTTGCACTGATGGGACTCTCCACAGGTGGCGGTTTGACTTGTTTACGAGTAAGTTTAACAGTGAACAACATTTTACAGCTCCTGTCATGACCCATCTGCAAATCCACCACTGTAGACCAATGGTGTGCAGTCACACCTCAAGGATTTTGGCTGGTCTCATATGAACACTACTGCAACTACGGGATTCTGTCAAAGCGTTTTAGCGTTTGTCTGCATCGTTTTGCTCTTTTAATTGATGTCATATTTATGTTGTAAACAAAGGGTGAGGAATGTCTTGCAAAAACAAAGACTATCTTTCTTTTCCGTCGTTCTTTTCAGTGGGATTTCTACAGAGTTATGCATTTGAGGGTTTGGGGTTTCATACTGAGCCCAGGGAAATCACTGGATTCTCTGATCATTATAATCACTTGGGAGATACCCTTGTTTACACAGCGGAGACCACTGGCCTAGGAACATTTCAGTGCATTCAGTCATTTCCAGCCACAGCAAGGTTCCACCACATAAAATGTTCACAAAATCGCAACCTTGATGAAAATGACCTCCAAAAACATTTGACTTTCTCTCATTTATTTATATGATTATTATTCTTTTATATAGGAACTTATTCTGCTCCATTAATACAATCTCAATGAAGCATTGAGATGGTGGACAAAGGCCTATATATGTAGGATCTTAATTTGACCCAGTTTGCTACAGCAGGAAAATTATCCTGCAGCAACGGAAAATGTGAATTATTATGTGAAGTATGATGGACATTTTTGTAAGGGTTTACCATAAAACTTCAATTAATAGCCTATTTGCTTAAATAACTTAACACAACAGGCGCTTATTTGAGACAGGCTTCTGTTTGAGTCGGGTGTCTATTTCCTTAATGCACAGCTTTTGCTCATTTGCATAGTTAATTGTTTTATTCCAGCATTCACTTCCAGAATTTTAATCAGTTAATAATTTCCTGTAGTGTGTTATCATTTACACACTGTGTTATGTTTCTTTTTTTTTCTTAGTATGCCTCTATTTCATTTGATTTTTTTTACTTTTCCTTGACAATAATTATTCTCCTCTTTGACTGTGCATTTCGGCAGTTCTTACTTTCGCCACTAGAGGGGTGTCTGCAGATTTCCTGGGTCAGTACTCCCGAAGTTATTGACTATTTTGGTGCTTGCCAGTTAGCTAGTAGTTCTCAGATGTAGGCAGCCAATGGCTAGCAGTTTCTTACTGGCAATAAAAAAACGGATGATTGCCATAATTTTTTTGAGTCATTACTGAATTATTTAAACTAACAAATCAAACATTAAACCTTAAACAATCCATGGTAATTCATGGTAACCTCGTAAACAATTAATTTACACCCGGCATTTATTTGAAACAGGCATTTATTTGCTGAAATGTGTGTTGTTGCCTGGCTATTAAAAGGGACAGGCAGCTATTTGAGACTGCGTTTTCAGGTTTACATTTTTTTTAAGGAGAAATCAAGTCTAACATTTCTAAGTAGAAGTTACAATCTTCAGAAGCCTTTTTGCAACCTCAAATACACTACATATTTTACATTTCGTGCAACTTCTCCTACAACAGGGTGATCAAATGAAGATCCTACATCTGTTGCTTGTGGTACCTGACATGAAGCCCTATTGGGGCCTGTTTCTGGGCCTGTTTCTGGGCCTGTGAGTGGAAGGGCTGAGCTTAGACGTAGCTAAGTGAGACCGTTAAGAGGTTTTGCCACAGGATCTCAAATTATGATGTATGATTGAAGAAGTAATAAATGAAGTAATATATCTGTATAATATTTTGGCAGTGGGGTCATAGATGGTGGTAGATGGTGGTATAAGTACAGCAGTAGAGTATGGTGACAGTTAGTCAGATATGATGAAAGTGAGCATTCAGTTTTGATCCTGGCTCCGATTGGTGATGTCAGGACTGAGGCCTGAGGTAGGACAGTGACAGACGGGGGCGGGTGTTCAGGCACACAACATGCAGTCAGGCCCGGGGCATGTGGGTATGTCTTTACTGCAACACAGTATAGCCCAGGGACCTATGCAGCACAGTAGGGTGTCACACTTTTGCCCCAGCCCCAGCTAACACACCTGACTCCAATAATCAACTAATCACGATCTTCAGTTTAGAATGCAATTAGTTGAAATCAGCTGTGTTGGTTAGGGATGGGGGGAAAGTGTGACACCAATCAGGAGTTGCCCAGGCCTGGTCTGGACCATGCATCAAACACCATATAGGGATCATTGAAGGGAGATGACGTCCTCATGATCTTAGGGCTGGTGTTAGATACATTCACTTCCCTAAGGTCACTAAACCATCACCCCTTAGCTAGCCACGATATCCAGCCTTCCCCCCTCGCAGGGGCTAGCCAGCTGCATTGTGTGAGAAATGTGGAATATTATTACGCAGTAACATCTGCTTATATACTAGCAATCTGAAACATACTCAGTTCCAAAACCCCTGAAGGTAGTGGTATGGTATAGATTAGGAGGGGCTGTGCATTGTGTAGGTGGTGGGGGGCCCATTCTGTAAGTGACTCTGTATACAGTATACGTGCTCTCTTTCTGTCTGCCTCTGTGCTGTACACAGTGTGTTGCCGGTTCCAGGCAGACTGGGGCGACCTGTGTGGCTCAGAAGACCCTCCCTCCTGTCCCTACCACACTGTCTGGAAGACTGTGCAGGTGTCGGGGATATATCACTAAGGCTACGTGTATACAATACAGTATGGCTTCAATTAAAGCCGTAGGGAGGGGTGTGTTTACTATCTTGGCTCCACAGCCAAGATGGTGAATCACAAATCACACCACGTTCCAATTGGAACGCTCAGATTCTGTTTCCTTACGGGGCAGTGAACTGAACCTAGGTATTTTACACAGTGTGAAAGGATAATGGGTACCGTACATACATTATTCATACTGTTAAAAAAGCCATTTGACTTTGGTTGAGGTCAATCTATGTCCTGGTCTAGGTCTAGAATCTAATTGTCTGACCAGAGGAGAGGCCTCAACGCTAATGTCAACATTACAGCATCTCTCTCTCTCTCTCTCTCTCTCTGTCGCTCTCTGTCTCTCTCTCTGCGTCTCTCTCTCTCTCTCTCTCTCTCTCTCTCTCTCTGTCTCTCTCTCTCTGTCTCTCTCTCTCTCTGCGTCTCTCTCTCTCTCTCTGTCTCTCTCTGTCTCTCTCTCTCTCTCTCTCTGTCTCTCTCTGTCTTTCTCTCTCTCTGTGTCTCTGTCTCTCTCTGTCTCTCTCTCTGCGTCTCTCTCTCTCTCTCTCTCTCTGTCTCTCTCTGTCTCTCTCTCTCTGCGTCTCTCTCTGTCTGTCTCTCTCTCTCTGCGTCTCTCTCTGTCTGTCTCTCTCTCTCTGCGTCTCTCTCTGTCTCTCTCTCTGCCAGGGAGCAGTCGTGGGCCATTCGCTGTCGCTCAGCCTTATGCCCTGTTCCCTGTGAGGCGTGTCCCTAACAGACATGCCAGCCCGCCGCTCAAGCCTGTCTGAGTGACCCTACTGTAGCAAAGGGTTACCATGGAGATGGTTCGCCAGTGGTCTAGTGGCTGTCTCTGTCGCAGCAGCTGAGGGGCTAGACGACAACGCCCTTTCTCACAGCCTATGTTATCTAGTCTTGTCTATCTAGTCCAACCTCATCTATGTGACTACTGGGCCATCCACCCATCCAGCAATGTGTAAAATGTAGGTTACTGTGTAGTTACTATGTAATCTGTGTGAGTGGCAGGCAATTCTCAGTAGCCCTGTCTTGTGTGGATAGGGGAGTCAGACATTCCAAACAAATGGCTCTTGTTTCACCCCAGCTGCTGATGGGAGATTGCACAATAACAAGAACCCCCCCCAAAAACACAAAAAAAGAAGTGTCTGCTGGAATTGACAGAATGCTGATGCCATTGCTTTGGGCTTTCTAACCCTCCCTCCCTCCCTCCCAACCCCACCCCTTTCTTTCTCTCTCTCCTCTCTTTCTTTCTCCCTCTCTCTCTCTCTTTCTTTCTTTCTTTCTTTCTTTCTTTCTTTCTTTCTTTCTTTCTTTCTCTCTCTCCAGAGCGACAGGCTTCTGGTCAAAGGCGGGAGGATTGTCAATGATGACCAGTCCTTTTATGCTGACATCTACATGGAGGATGGCGTCATTAAGTAAGACACAATGCTTGACCGTCACGTCCTCCCATGCATTTACATCTACGTTTTACAGATTGAATTACAATCAGTGCATTTAACTAAGGTAGGTAACACAACCACAAATGACAGTCATTTCAAGTGCCATACAGATCCAGACAGTGCATGGTGGTGCACAGCGCGCCGGGCCAGAAGAAAGGCAAAGGGAATACATTCCTCCCTGCTCTTGGAAGGGCACTCTTTCCCCCCCTTTCCTGTTCCCACTCGATCAGCCTATTAGACCCTTTGTCCTGTGTGCTCCCAAAGAGGAGCTCTGATAGTTAAATCACCCGCAGGAAGGTTAGAGCTGCATACCAATTAAGCAGGCCAGGCTAGCGTTGACCGGGCTAGCGTTGACCGGGCTAGCGTTGACCGGGCTAGCGTTGATCGGGCTAGCGTTGACCGGGCTATCGTTGACCGGGCTAGCGTTGACCGGGCTAGCGTTGACCGGGCTAGCGTTGACCAGGCTAGCATTGACCGGGCTAGTGTTGACCCGGCTAGCGTTGACCAGGCTAGCATTGACCTGGCTAGCGTTGACCAGGCTAGCGTTGACCTGGCTAGCGTTGACCAGGCTAGCGTTGACCGGGCTAGCGTTGACCAGGCTAGCGTTGACCTGGCTGCTGCTACTGGCGCAGACGGACAGACAGACCGACACTGCCCTCTGTCTGTCTGTCTGTCTGTCTGCACGTCTGTCTGTCTGTCTGTCTGTCTGTCTGTCTGCACGGCAGCCCTCCAAGCTGCTGTTTGACACGCTCTAATGACTTTCATCCAATCTGGATTGATAGTTTACTAATGTTGCTGGGTCACCGTTAGCTTTCCATTGGATGACCTTTACTGTACACCAGTCAGCAGTGAGCAAAACTACATTTCTTATGACATGATAATATATTCATTTCAGTTCATTCATTAGCTATTTAGCTGTTCATATCATGAATGCACAGCATTGTGTCAACTCAATGATACCCCTGCCCTGACATGGCTTTTCTCCCCTTCTAAACGTCCAGGCAGATTGGAGACAACCTGATCGTCCCAGGAGGGATCAAGACCGTCGAGGCCAACGGCAAGATGGTGATCCCCGGTGGCATTGACATCCACACACACTTCCAGATGCCCTACCGGGGCACCACCACCGTAGATGACTTCTCCCAGGGATCCAAGGCGGCCCTGGCGGGGGGAACCACCATGATCGGTGAGCGGGAGGGAAGGGAGCCATGGATCATGTGTTTCTCACTGGGGGAGGTGGGTGGGAGGTCTGAGGGTATCACAGTAACAGACAGGAGGGATTGTTGTAGTTAACGACCCTCATGACATGGAAAGACTCCTGTATCAATTACATCCAATTACATACAGAAAGCCTGA